>NC_077233.1:20988682-21288682 GCF_027887165.1 Monodelphis domestica | reverse complement strand
GACCCTAAGCAAGTCATTTTAACCCTCGTTGTCACAGATTTCTCATCTATAAAATGAGCTGGAGAAAGAAATGGCTAACCACTCCAGTATTTTTGCCAAGAAAACATCAAATAGAATCAGAAAGAGTCAGACATGATTGAAATGACTCAATGGCCAAAATTTTTGCCTAATGAACAAATGTTGTTAGGATAGGTCCATGGAAAGATCTCCAGAAGTTCCTTTACCCCTCTCTTTTTCCTGTTTTGAAAACTGATACTGCTTGTAATTCCATTTTTCCCTCCCTAATGAACTCATATGCTAAGTAATATCACCTTTAACATGTAGAGAAAAAGGGGTGAAATCAGAGGAAAAATCGCCTGAAATCCAGTCACTTCCTGTGCTCTGCCAAAGCCCCAGACAAAAAGCCCCTCCCAGCATGGAATTGGTCCATTTATAGACCAGTCTCACACCAGGACATAAAAAGAATGAAACCCTGGGGAGAGCAGGGAATGCTGTAGTCCCCCAGCATACAGTTTTAAAAAATATACAAATGGTATATCATTCTTCCTGTCAAAGCAATTGATTATTTACTAGCTGAAATAGTTTCTGGATTCTTTTAGCTTCCTTATTATAACTATTGTTTTGAATTGTTTGGATTTTCTCTAAAAATGGTGATTGAATTATTGTCTTTTTGTTGTCTATTTTCCATTTTCTAAATCCAACAGTTTATTTTACTGGGTCAAAGTTTGCATTAGGGGTCTTAAAAAATTATCCTTTTTTAAAAATGTGATACTTATCTTAACTTTTGACCTAATCAATTAATAGCCAGGCTACAGAGACTCTGAAATAACTACCACATAATTAATTGGCTATTATTTATCTTTTATGATATAGCAAATTCAAATTATTGTAATGTCCAAGGCTGACCATGCATAAAACATTCCTACTCTTTTTTTGTTTTGTTTCTTAAATTTTTATTAATCACTTTTTTAAAAATTCACAGGCATTTTTTCAGTGTTACCCCTTTATAAAATCCTCCCTTGAATCAAGGAAAAACAATTCAGCAAAGCCAACACAATTCAATTCAACCCAATTTGATTCTTTACAACACAACAAATATCTGATAATATAAACAATACACTATAGTCTTCGATATTTCTACTGAGGAGAGAGGAATGTCTCATTAACTTTGCTTTCCTTCTCAAAGAAAGCATTTGTGGTACATGGACATGAGGCAGCTAAGTAATCTACAAGTCTGCAGCCTTGGCCATTTCTTGATTCCTGAATCTACTTTCTAATATGTTTTACAACATGCTTTCCCAAACCCATCTTCCCAGTCAAGTCACCAAATATTGAGGTAAAGGTTGACTCAGTTTAACAATGAGATAGCGTAGATAAGTATCATTCCCATCAGAATCAGGGCTTATTCCACACTCACACTAGTGGCTTGCACATACTCTACTAGGCAGATTACCATTCCATGTTTTGATTCTTTACTTAAGCTCTGGATCTCTCTGTGGGCCAGTAGTGACTCAGTTTTAGGGAAGGAATATGGGTTCGTGGATCTTCCCAAAAGAGAAAATAGCCCTGAACTCCCCATCTACTTTTTAAATGTGAAATATCAATAATCACATGAATTTAATTTAATCACATGAATTCATTCTCCAAAATAATAATAGCTACCTTTTATGTTGTCCCTACTACGTGTCAGATATTGTGCCAAAAGCTTTATAAATATTTTTCTTTTTAGATGCTCATAGCTCTGTAAAGTAGATGCTGTGTGATTTCCATTTTATAGATGAAATGGAGACAAAAGAGACTAAGTGACTTGCCCAAGTTCACACAGCTAATAAGTGTCTGAGACTGGATTCAAATTCAGGTCTTTCTGATTCTAGGGAGGCACCTAATTACCTTTAGCTACCTTCTCCATGGAAACAGATGCATTTGTTTCAATACTGCATTTAGCATTTACTTTTAGCTTAGAATAAGGAGTGCATCATAACTAAAGCACATGCATTAAAGAACCAATATTCATATGTGGCCAAAGATTACAAATCTCTCAGACCCTACAAGGTCCCTGAAATCAATTTGGGGGGGGGGGTTTGGAAATGTATCTTTGATTTTGTATGGCATCCCATTGCTGTTTTTGACTGAAAAAGATGTTTTATTCACTAAACCAGGAATTGTTAACCTGGGAATAGATTTCAAGGCTATGTGAACTTGGATGGGAGATAATTATGCCTTTATTTTCACTAGCTTCTAATTGAAATTCATCATTTCCTTCAATTGAATGAGTGTTTTATTTATTTTTTTATTTAGCCTTATTTTTAGAATTAAACTATGTGTTGGTTTCAAGGCAGAAGAGAGGTATGAGTTAGGTAATGGAGGTTAAATGACTTGCCCAGGGTCACACAGTTAGGAAGGGTCTGAGACCAAATTTGAACCCAGGATGTCTCATCCCTGGGATAGGCTCTCAATCCACAGAGCCACCCAGATGCCTCTTCTACAACTAACTCTTTCAGATTGAAAAACCAAGGCAAAGTAGATGGTCTAATATAAATAGGACAGATGACTTCTCGAGGACCCAAAGATCCCAGTTCTCTGCTGCAGACCCTTGAGATGGCTTGCCAGCTGTCCCTCCTTTCCTTCATTAAAGTCAAAGTACTCAAATCAGCTTTCACATCCCACTTGCTTCCAAGACTCAGTTTGGGGTTTTAGCGAAAGTGCTCGTGCCCATCGATCTTTACATAAAGATGATTAATATCATCTACAAAGCATATAGTAAAAGCACATAATAAAGAAAGGAAGCTAATAAAGGGAATTGATTTGTTGGGAGCACTCTATGTCTCATTCACTTTCCTATAGAGAGCAGAGAGGAGTTTGTGGCAGCCTTGGCTCCAGAGGTCTCTCAAGCAAGCAAAGCTGGTTTGGGGTATTTTGTCTGAAGAAAAGAATGCAATTGTTGCTTGTTTTGCCCGGTGCGTAGGACTAGTGTTCCAGGAAGAGAGCTCACAGTAGGAGCTGGAGTTAATGGTCTTTCATTTCATTCTGATTATAATTGCTGTATACACTACTGATGCTTTAGACATCTACACATATAGTTAAAATAATAGGTACCTAGCAGTCGGGGCTGTTTTCACAAGCCCATATGATAGAATCTTCATTTTGTAGATCAGAGAATTGGTATGAGCAATTATTGGGCATAGGCGAGTGGCCATTCCTTTCCTATATGTGTTTCCAGCTCAAGGTCTGGTATTCCCTGAGCATAGTCACACAGTCTCAGATTGAGAAGGGACTGTAACAAGTCTTCCCTTCCAAGCTCTACCGAATATGTTGCCACAGCCATACTATCTTTCACTCACTCTCCGTTCCCCTTTTAATATGATGCTTCCCAACTAGGTGCCTTTTTATGGCTAGTCATTCACATCTGGAATCAGAGGTTTGCTGGTAAATGTTTAACTGGCTCTGCAGTGGGGGGAGAAAGGTGGCCATCTTCCCCAGCACACTTTTAAGTTTTATCTGCATCATTAATATCTTTCTCCATCATTTCCATAAGTCCAAACAATCAACAAAATAATATACTGAACCCTAATTTGTAGCATTTGCCCCTTTTCAAAGATCACATTGAAAACTGAACCATCAATTCATAAGCTGGCTCCAGCACATTCCTGTCTCCATTGAATGCTTTCTTCACTTCAACTTTAGAATCTCCAGGTCTACTCACAACATAGCTTGAGCATCACCTCTTTCCTTTCTATTGTTTTTATTGTCCAAGCATGTCCAACTCTTTGTAACCCCATTTGAGGTTTTCTTGGCAAAGATTCCAGAGTAGGTTGGTCATAGTCTACAGCAGGGATATTAAAGGTGGAGAGGAGTTATATGGTTTTTATTTTGTTTTTGTGTTTTGTTTAAAAACATTTTTTGGTACCCATCTTCGTCTGTGAGCTATAAAAATTTAGTAACTAAGCAGAAATCCCAGTAGATTTATGGAGTCAGAATGTAAGATCTTCATAATTCCAAGGACCCTGCCAATCTCATATGGCTTTGACTTTCTTCTATTGTCTGGTGATACTTCATTCTCTTTAGCTTGATCTTTGCTATGGAGCCCTGAGTTTGACTGAATCTTTCTAATAGTCTAGATTAACTGCCTTTCTTTGTTGGAGACAATAAAACTCTCCAGTGCTCTAGTCGGTCTCTGATCTCCTAGGAAGCAAGAATTTCTTACAAGGATATAGCACAGCAATGAGAAACTACAAGCCATTAAAGAGAGAATAACACACCTATTACCAGTTTTCTCATGAAATGTGAAGAATTTTAAGATAACCAAAAAGCATACCTTAGTGGAAATCTAGAATCAAAGGATAAGGGTTCAAATATTGCTTCAAATGCATCTCACCTATGTGACCTGAATGTGTGACAAGTCACTGAAAATCCTTTGGCCTCAGTTTCCCTAGCTATAAAAAGAGACATTTGGACTATAGTCTCTAAAGTGTCTTCTCAGCTTAGATTTTTAATCCTAAGAAATCAAAACATGGAAGTCATCTGGAATGTTTTGTGATAAGAATAAATCCCACTTTGCAAAAACACAAGACAAAGCTTTTATTTTCTGCATAGTGCAGTCCTGGGACATGTCTCTGTTTCTCCAGGGCAGTAATTTTAATTTTCTTTTTACTCCTTTGGCAATCTGGTAAAGTCTAAACTCTGGTTATTTTTTTAGAATAACGTTTTTAGGGTTAGTTGCTGTATACAGTAATGATGCTTTAGACATCTACAAATAGATTTAAAATAATATCAATATACCTATCAATATTAGTTATATAGGACAAAAAATGAAGCTAATTGAAATAGATGTAAGTTCACACAATTTCACAACCTATCTTCTTTTACGGATAATATTTCTATGAAATTTTTTATACTTCTTCATCTGTAATATGCTGTGTCTGTTTACACCTAACCATACACTTCTCTAGTTCTTCAGAATTCTCAGTATTCCATGACTCACAACAAGTCCATACATACACAGTCTCTGGAAGATATTGCTGTTAAAAAAGATGGATTCTGGTTTCAGGGTGAAGGTTGGAATCATTAGAACAGTGTTTCTTCTTATCTTCTCCTTGGCTGTTTACATATTGTCGTCTCTCCCATTAAGAGTAGGAGCTCCTTAAAGGCAGGGACTGTATGTGGTTTTGCTTTTCTTAAAATAATACTTAACAATCTGGTACTGGCTAAGAAATAGAATGGTGGATCAATAGAATAGATTAGTGGTAAAAGCCCTTAGCAATCTAGTGTTTGATAAACCCAAAGATCCCCGCTTTGGGGATAAGAACTCACTATTTGACAAAAACTGCTGGGAAAATTGGAAAATAGTGTGGCAAAAATTAGATTTGGATCAATATCTCATTCCCTATACCAAGAGAAGGACAAAATGGGTATATGATTTAAATATAAATGATGATATTATAATTAAATTAAAGGAACATAGAATAGTTTACCTATCAGATTTATGTAAAAGGGAGGAATTTATGACCAAGAGAACATTACGAGATATAAAATGAATAATCTCAACTACTAAATTAAAAAAGATTCTGTACAAACAAAACCAATGCCACGAAAATTAGAAGAGAAGCAACAATTTAGGAAAAATTTTATAACACATTTCTCTGATAAAGGTCGCATTTCTCAAGTATTTAGAGAAAAAAGTCAAATTTATAAGAATACAAGTTATTCTATATTTGACAAATTGTCAAAGGATATGAATAAGCAGTTTTCAAATGAAGTATTGAAGCTATCAATAATCAAATGAAAAAATGTTCTAAATCACTCTTGATGAGAGAAATGCAATCAAAGCAACTCTGAGGTTCCATATCTATAAGACTGGCAGCAAAGGAAAGTGATCAGTGTCGGAGGGGATGTGGCAGAATTGGGATACCAATGCATTGCTGGTGGAGTTGTGAACTGGTCCAACCATTCTGGAGGGGAATTTGGAATGGCACCCAAAGGGCTATAAAACAGTGCATACTCTTTGTTCCAGTAATACCCCTATTAGGTCTGTATCCCAAAGAGATTTAAAAAAAAAAGGAAAAAGGACCTATTTGTGCAAAAATATTTATAGCAGCTCTTTTTGTGGTGGCAAAGAATTGGAAATTGAAGGGATGTCCCTCAATTGGGAAAATGGATGAACAAACTCTGGTATGTGCCAGTTATGGAATACTGTTGTGTTATAAGAAATGATGAACAGGATGATTTCAGAAAGAGCTAGAAAGATGCAAAGTGAAATAAGCAACCAGGAAAACATTGTATATGGTAGAATGATCCACTGTGATAGACTTGGCTACTCTCAGCAACACCCTGATCCAGGATGATTCTGAGACAAAGAATGCTGTTCACCTTCAGAGAAAGAACTGTTGGAGTCTGACTGCACATCAGAGGATGTGATTTTTCACTTGTTTATTTGAGTTTCTGTTTGGGGGTTTTTGTTTTATATGATTATTCACTCACAAAAATAAACAATATGGAAATGTTTTGCAGGATAATACATGTATAAACCAGATCAAATTGCTTGCCAGATGTGGGAGTGGGGAGGGAAGGGAGGAAGGGAAAAAAGTTGGATCACAGAACTTTGGAAAACTCATGTGGAAATTTGTTATTACATGTAATTGGTAAAATAAAGTATCTATAATTTAAAAAATAGTAAATGCTTAGCACAGCAAAGGCTTAGTAAATATTTGTTGATTGACTGATCAATGATGGGCCTAGATCATTATCCAGGTGCAGTATCTGTCCAAGATGTATGTACCAATGGATCAGCTTTATAGGTTATCTCTCTGATTGCATTTTCTTATCTGAATGAAAAATATGCTTTACTTGGTTCTTTTTTTTCCAAGGTGGATAATTAGGCTATATTCTTTTTATCTCATTTAGAAGGCTCTGCAGTTTTCCAGGGCTTCTTATAATCAGCACAATGTCATCTGCAAACTGGAACATATGGAGGACCTCATTATCACTAGGGAATTCCTTTTTAATTTGGGCTCAATTTTGTAACACATCCATGATAATGGTAGATACCTTTGATGAGGAAAGAGAGCGTTGTTTTACCCCTCATCTAATATTAATAATCGGAGAGTAATTCAACAAAGTTTTCCCTATTGTGATGTCTTTCAAGGAATCATTTGAAATTTTGATTCGTCTTTGGGAGACATTATTTTTAAAGCAAGTTTTTGAGAAAGTGTTTTGGACTGTAGACAGGTAGATGGCTCAGTGGATTGAGAGCCAGGCCTGGAGACGAGAGGTCCTGGGTGTACTTCCTAGTTGGGTGAACTTGGCCAAATCACTTAACCCCCATTGCTGAACCCTTACTGCAATTTTGCCCTAGAATCAATTTATAATATTGATTCTAAGACAAGGTAAGGATTTAAAAAAAGTTTTGCCTCATTAAATCTAGATTTTGGGGGAAATACAAAGTTTGAATAATAAATTTTTCCAGAGGAAGTTTTCAAAGGCAATGGTATATCAATACATAACAGTTAAATTGAGTTCCTGAGAGAAAGCCTACCACATGAAAGTATGTCAGATAGCTGTAAATAATGCATCACTATTTTAAAAAAAGCAATAATACTGAATCTTACGTGCACTGTCACAATACAAGCACAGCAGACCTCAGAACATGCCATTCATACAAGTCAACACACAAGCAAGAATATTTTTTTTTAGTTTAGACAATAGTTAACAAATAATGCGTACAAGGAATCTTGTATTCTCTGTATTTTTCAGACATTTGTGTGGGGAAACCCTGCCTTCTTTCCTTCCAATATCTTCATTAAAGACACACTTATTATAGATAAAGTTATTATTAAATTGCCATATATACATAGGAAGGTGGTACGTGGATGTTTTTTAAACCTTTACCTTCTATCTTAGAATCAATACTGTATATTGTTTCCATGACCAAAGAATGGTAAAGATTAGACAATTGGAGTTAAATGAGTTTCCCAGGGACACACTGCTAGGAAGTATCTGAGGCCAGATTTGAACCCAGGACCTCCTGTCTCTAGGCCTGGCTCTCTGTCCACTGAATCGTATAGCTGCCCCTGGATTTATAATTTTGATATTCTCTACTTAGCATTTTTGGAGGTAATGATGTCTGGGGTTTTTTTCTATCTTTCGTGTCTTCTCGTTTTTCAGATATCTCAAGAATCTATTTCTCAAAACCATTAAAATTATATCACTTTCAGTATATATTGTTTCTATATGTATTCAAGATCATAGATTTAGAGCTGAAAGGGATTTTAGAAGCTACTGAGTCTAGCTCCTTCATTTTATGGATGAAGAAATTGAGCTGTGTTTACCAACTGTGGTTTTTTTTTTCAGTGTCTTTTCTGCTTCTTTAATAAGCACATTTGGAGCGTATGTCACTCAGCTACAAGTTTGGGGATTCACTATCCTTGATGTTGAATGAAATTTGTTTTAATTTTTTATTTTGCAATTCTTTTCCATCTTTATGTTCATTGACCTTCTTCCAGTTTCACTCTCAAATGCCCTCAAGAATGACTTTACTTAGGAAGCTCAGCAGGATTGCTTTACCTCTGTCTATAGCTTCTCACTCTCTTATGAGTAGAAACTGCTAATTCTCAGCAACTCTCCTTTTTCACACTATTGTATAAATCAGTTTATACTCGTAACTGATTTTGTCATATCCTGCTCTGTCTCTTTGCCTGGCCAACAGTTCAAATTTCTGCTGATTAAGGCAGTTTTAAACTTCTCCTCATTATATCAATTGATTTCCATTGGTTAAATAAACATCTATAAAGTCTTGTTATAAGCAATGCCAATGTCTCTCCCTCCATTCATTTTCCATTTTTAGGGGTTATCAATAATGCCATAAAATGGGTCAGATTGAAGATGTTTTAATGACACACCATTTTAATTTCTAATCTCTGTTGTTGTTGTTTTTTTATTTGTTTGTTTGTTTTGGTTTGTTTTTATCTTTGTTCTAACAAGCCAGTGGTTTGATTCTACACAACTAGAATGGGTTAAGTCACTTGGTCAGGGTTACACGGCTAGGTAGTATCTGAGGCAAGATTTGAACTCAGAACCTCCTCACTCTCAATCCACTGAGCCACCCAGCTGCCCCATCGACATGCATTTATAAAGCATTTACTACATGCCAGGCTCTGTGCTAGTTGCTAGGAATATGTATAGAAACAAAAAAAGGAAAGGCATTTCCTGTCCTCAAGGAGTTTATATTCTAATGGGCAGAGCAGAATACATAAAGCAACTGAAAGTTAAGGGGTTGGAGGTGCGAAGAGATTGGTGGAAAAGGAATCCAGAGAGTCAGGAGCAGAGCCCTGGGAGGAATGAAGAAAGAACACAGCTTTCTTGAGATTTTCCTTAAAATGGAATTCCTGGGAGAAACTGAGCAATCAGAGGAAAGAATCACAGGCTAGAATGGCCCACCCTCTCCAGAATGGAAGTAGTGAGCTGTCTGGTTCTACTTAGAACAATAATGTCAAGATTCACAGGATTCAGCTCCTGCAGTCATCCATCTACTCATTGTCTTTGGAGAAGGATTTCCTATTTAGGATGCCAACATCTAAGTTAAGGACTATGGACAATCACAGAATCATATGATTCACAGAACTCGCTGTCCCCCTTTCTATTTCTTTGCCTCTATCACTGCAGAAACTGTATAATTGGAAATCTTTTTTCTTCCTTTACTTCTAATGATCATTAACAAATCTCTTAAAATATAATATTTTTAATTATTGAGATTAATTTTAATTTTTATAAAACCAAGGAAGACCACACAGGACCACAGATTCTTTTTCTTCATTTTGGGGTTGCTGTAGCTAAAAAACTTAATACTTATGACCAGCCTCCTAGTTAATAAGACTCTCTACCTCTTGCTAGCATGGCACCTGCTCTGTGGCTCTCTCTCATGAGTAGGGGTCCCAAGGTATTGACTACTAGATTCCCTCAAGGGTTGCCTTCATTCAACTAATATCTAATAGCTATATCATTATAACGAATGCTATAGCTCACGAGCCCCCACCAATGTGCCTTATTCCATGATTATGACTTAATTATTTGTCAGAAAGGGATATTTACTAAGATCATACAGTGAGAAGAATTAAATCTGTGACCCATTTCCTCATCACTCCATGGAATCCAGGGAAAAGTGGATTCAAGCTGAAGCAAAAGAATTCTTAGGCTGTGCCAGGAAGGTATGGTTTTTGACTAGGATCTTGGTGAATCTCTGTCTAGTCTTTCCTGAGCTCTCTCTGCTGACACCCTTTGACTTGTTCTATGGATTCTAAGGAGACATCCATAAGAGGACAATGCATGTTCCAGCCTTCTGAAATTCAGGAAGTCCTCCTCTAGTGGAGGGTTGGGGGAATGGGGAGGAAACCTAGCCTGAGACCTAGGGCTCTCCTTCACCTATCCCTAAGCAATTCCTTCTCAGAGTCAGGTCTCCTTCCTTCTTACCCTCTAAATATGACTTGGTTTGATGGCCAGGCTTGACCTGGTTTGATATACTATAGATGAGCTCTAGGTGTCTGAGTTTACTTGTCCTACCAGTCTTCTTGTGCCAGGTCATTTCCATTTCATCCAGTGGCTCATCACAGACATCTAAATTGATCAAGACCTTTTTACAGAATTATTATGCCTTTGATTGATTGATTCAGTTGAGCTGGTTTCCCACCTGGTTTAGGTACCAATTCTGTTATGTCATTTGTTATAGATGAAGTGGGGCGATTTGATTGATTTGCCCAGTTGACTCCTGCCATTATGTTAAGCTGATCTTCTGAAATCAAACCCGGTTTATTGTTGGGACCCTATTCAAAACCTTTTCAGAATAGTGGGCTCTTCCAGATTTCCTTCAAGAACCTTTCATCTTTTCCTCCAGTGGGAAATAACAGAACTTAAATCCTAGTGAATTGATTGCTGGACCTGGAACCAGCTCTGTGACTTTGGACAGTTTAATTGACCACATTGAATCAGTTTCCTCATCTGTAAAATGGGGAAAATAACACTTATTGAACCAGGTTATTCTCAGGATCTAAGGACATCACATCAAAGCTCTATGGAAACCTTGAAGCACTATGTAAATGCTTCAAACTTTTCCTAAAGCTAGTTATTATTGTTATTGTCATTGTTTAGACTGTGGCAAATTCTTTCCCAAAGTAAGTGAAATCCAAATTGAAGTTTAGTTAATCCCTCCTGGTGTACTTGGCTAGTGATTTGCATAACTTCTGCCACTCCCATAATAAATGTAAAACTTTCTAACTACCTCCTACTGTGGTTAAAGGTTACTCCAGAATTTACCAAACAAAACCTTCCAGGCTAGCCCAGATGCTCTTTACCTCTGTTGTGAATAGAGTCTGATATGTGACTCTACCAAGCTGTTCTTTTTTTCTGGGTAAATTCCACTTAGAGTAGAATGCAAGATGATACAGATCAGGAGATGGGAGGAGAAGGCCACTGCTTGGGAAACAATGAACCCTTAATAGCCCTGTAAGCAATCAGGCAGGCATTTGTGTCTCCAGCCACGGATGTGAAATTTACAGAGTGACCACGCAGCAGCCTGATGCGACCATTTGGAAACTGGCATGTTTCTAATTACATGGGAAATGATGGGTTTGGAGAAGAAATGACCCAGAACACTCAACTGTTTCAGTATCTGATTAAAGGAAATAAAGCTTGAAGGGACCAAACTAGAGGACTACACTGGGGTCTGGATTTTATTCTTTTGCAGACTCATTTGAAATGTTCCCTCTGGCCCTCCCTTTGCTTCCTACAGATTCCTCTGGTTTTAAAGAATATAAAGGAGACCCCATGACCAAATGCAGACAAGCAGATGAGACTCTATTTTAATCATCGCTTGTATGGACACTGTTCTTTCAAAAAGAGTGAATTAAAGAGAAAATTATTTTCTGTATTTGGTACATGCAAAAGAGAGTTTGGCATAGTGGATAGATGGAAGACAGAAAAATCTGGGTTCAAATCCTACCTCTGATGTTTTGACTTTCCCTTTAATTGGATTTAGAAGAGGGAGAGTTTCACACAGTTGTCTGCCTCACTCTGTCTCCTGGAGTATTTGAAGTCAGGTCATAAGAAAAAAGTTAGCTCTACTGGAGGCGGTCTGGGATGCAATATCACTGAGGCATATTCATTGGGAGCACAGATAAATGGGTTAATCTCTCAGTGCCCCAGTCCAATCCCCAAGACTATAATTATAGAAAGGTTACTATGTTTAGATTAGTGAAGAGAGTTTCCACACAAGGAATCCCTCAAATTAATGAAACTACCAGAGAGAATGTGATTTCTATTATTGTCCTTTATTAGGAACTTCTGAAAATTCAGATATCTTTTCAGAACTGATGATGGATTTGGATTTTCCATGATTTTAAAATTGTAAAATCTTTCCAAATGCAAAATTTGGGGCTACTGTATAAGTTCTATACTCATCATCAAGTGAGTAGAGTGACAGACACTTTATAAGACTGAGATTTTCTGAGCAAGAGAAATGACTTAAAAATGAAGATGGATTTCTCTCTGAAATATAAATAGACCCTTGCATGCCATATAATGCTTTTGTTACATGAAACTTTTTTGGTCAGCATGCAAAGCAGATGAAATCAACACTTTCCCATTTTCCGTGAGAGAATAAAGACCTTTCTTTAAAGAAACAGAACTTTAACATATGTATGCCACAGTTTGTAAGAAATGAGAACCAGAACTGAGGCCAGGAGGTGAATTCTGGTTACACTGAAGAGAGTCATTTCTTTTTTCTTGTCATAAAATTTATTCAAAATTCAAAATTTCTTTCTTTTCTGTTTTTCCCTAGTTGTTACATAGCCAAATGAAATAAAGTACTTCCTTCCAGTAAAGGAAGCAATTGACTTTCAAAGAAAAGGTAATTTGTCATTGATGTTAGGGAACAACTTTTACATTTGCCTCTTCTTTGTGTCCCATTGATCAACAGTTTTCCAAGGGGTGATTGACAACCTAGCACTAAGACAAAAGAGATAGCCCAAAATGATATAGACTAGAGGTGAGAACTGGGTTGTATGGAGGACCGTGGCAGGATTTTATTATAAGACAAGTGTAGTAGTAATAATAGTAATGGTAGTAATGGTAGTAGTAGTGGTAGTAGTAGCAGTGGTAGTGGTAGTGGTAGTGGTAGCTATTGTTGTTTTAGACTAGAGGATTCCTCTCCAAACTATTACTGGAAAGTCTCGGACTCTTTTCTGGTAATCTTCAAATTGGTTACTGCTACCACTCTTCCTTCCTCCTTCAGCCAGAGGAAAGGGTACCATTTTTGCATCCTTTCTCTTCTTAGCATTATCCCTTGTGTGGTACCAGAGGGATACAATAAACTTTCTATATGCCTACCTTCATTTTTTTCTTTTTTTCCCTCATCAATAACCCAGATCTTGGCACCACTATCAGGATTTGGGCTGCTGTACTTTGTCTACTTTTAGGAGTTCAGTAGATGAGAGTCTTTTTTGTAGGGGAAAATATAAAGGGCTCTTTTCTGTGACACCAACTTCTTCAGGGTTAAAGGATATTTTATGTGGATGTTGGTCTAAAGGAAGCACAAAAAGGGAGATAATAAGTATTCAATACTCAAATTACTTGTTCTTGTGGTTTATATTCTTATTCCTTGGCCTCAAATATGGGCAATTTAGCTTGTTCTCTGTGAATATTTGGGATTTTTTTTTCACCTTGTCCCATCTCCCTTTTCTGTCTGGTACTTCCAAAGAAGCTGGTTTAGCTCTGTATAAATGAGCTCTTTGCATCCAGGGGCTGTTTCGCCTGTTGTCCTCTCTCCAGATTGTACCATAGTGCTTTACACATTATCACTTATACACATTATACACTTATCAATTTTTGTTGGATTGGCTTAGATAATCTTCCCTCTACACAATGTGATTCCTCTCATATATGTACTCAAAAATCTGCATGTATGACTATATATAAATACAGTATGTTTATACCTATATACCTACATCTACCTATATATTTATATATGTGGGCACTTTCATATATGTGGAGTATTCACATAGCTGTATCTTTATATAATACATGTGCATCTCTATATAATAGCTTTATCTGCATTCACATATATATGGTGTATATGTATATATAGTTGAGGATCTATTCCCAGAAAATAAGATTTCAGAAAGAAAAGAGCCACCAGCTACCACCACCTACAACAGAACAAAAATAGGGATGTTGTTGTTCATCTTAGTATGGCCAAAATTAAAAGCGGTGGGAAGAACAGCTTAAAAACAAGAGTTGAGAATCAGTAGTAAATTAGTATACAAATGTGTACACACACACGCATATACATATGTCTGTGTCTATGCAGACACATATGTATACATATGTATATATATATTCCTTTGAATATGTGTATATATACATCAATGAAAAAATATGGGCACATAGCAATGTCAGTATATAGCTGGTGCCTCATCCTGTGATTAAGATGAACAAACACAAAGGATGAGTTAATGAAACTGAAATGAGCTTTTCTACCAGGAAAAAACAAAACAAAACACGAAGCAACTGTTATGGGTTAATAAGACTGATGGTCGTAGGAAAGGTTCCATCCTCATTGTGGAAAAGCAAGGAAACATGGATGATGCAAAACCTTTAAGGACTTGGATATTCTTAGGAAATAAGTAAAATATTTAAAGAAATGCTCTATATCCTACCATTAGAAACCATTAGATTTCTGGTTACTCGGTTACTGCTAGGAGAATGTAAAAGGTGTCTCATATTCTGCAAATACCATTAGCCCCAAGGTAGGCTTTGGAAGGTAATGTATAATATAGCTCTTCTTGGGAGGAGGAAGAATTTAGTTCTAAAAATGTAGCCTTCTGGGATTGTATTTTCTTCTCTCTTAACTTGTTTAGAATTCAATATATGGTTTTAACACATTTCAACTACTTTAAAATCTGTTTGAGTTTGTTGTATCTTATGCAGACTTTATTGCTGTTTCCCAAAATATATATATATTTTGATTCCACCTACGTAATACATAAATAACTTTGTTATTCGACTCAAATATAAACAAAACAGACAGATGGGTCAATGCCAAGGTATCCTCACTTCTTAGCATGAATTCTGATTTATTGAGTCCTATAGTAACCTTGATGTTTCCTAACAAAATCAACTTTGTAATTTACTAAATATGCCCCAATGATCCCAACTAGAAAGGTGGTGATATAAAAGTGATGTATGTACAGTGCCGAATATTCATGTTGCCCTTTCTCATTAATGAGAATGGTTTATAGCTCACTTTATTGGCTAATATTTAAAATTTAAACACCTAAATTTGTGGGCCTTGACTTGTGTTTCTCTGGTCGCTTTCATCTATTTCAAATACATATCCCCAAATCTAAAAATATTTATTTGGGAAACTATACCCTGTTTTTTAGGAACATTGAGTTCATTTTAATGATCATTGGAATATTCCATTACCTTTACTATTCCCAATCTCAACAGCCATTTGCAGATCATATCAATTCCTCACTTTTCTTTTGCCCTTCTCTCTCCTCTTCAGGCCTATTGGCTCCTTAGTAATAGACCTTTTAGTTCATCTCATTCCTCCCCCCTCCCCCTTTTAGGTGAGGATACATAGCTACTGAAGAAACTCACCCACTATTACAAGAGTTTTAAGGGGCAGGGCCAGTTTGAACCCAAGTCTTGTGTCTCCAAATAGAATAATTTCCTTTCCATTGAACCAAACCTTTATTTATTCATTTAATTATGAATTAACTTATTTTTTTGAGTATGCAGAATGCCACACTAAGCATGAAGGAGAGATAATATGGTTAAGAAACAGTCCTTGACTTGAGAGAGATTCCAGTCTAGGAGAGGGTTATGATACATATGCAAAAAGCTATAAGGCAAAATAATTCATGATCAGGGCATAAAGGAAGAACAGATGTAGCTTAATGTGAGGTTGAATGGAGATAAGAGCATCCTCCCAACTAGGGGGATCAGAGGAGATTTCCTGGGTGATATGTGGTTTAGACCTTGTGAAAAAATATTTCACAATGCCCACTGCCATATGTTATTTATGGGCAAAAAGTGAGAGGAAATCTGGACACATAAATGCTATCATCAGTTGTTGTTATTGCAACTTCATTAAAAAGAAATTGGGGAGGTGAGATTGGGGTAAGGGAGAAGCCAAGATGACACACCATTTGGTGATAAAGTATACCGGAAGTCTTGCCCACCATGAAATTGGAGCAGGAGTCTCAGATTTCATTTGTTCATGCTCCTGTTTTCCCTCATTCTTATGGAAGGTTGAGAATTGTTTGTTTGTTTTTTCTCCTTTGAATTCTCCTCAGAGAGTCTTTACTAATGATCAGCTCTCTGCCCAGCCTAATGATACTGAAACCAAATTTCAAGAAAGCCCCATGATTCAGTGGGAAGTCATTGGATCTGGAGTCCAAGAATCTTGGTTTATATCCCATTTCTAACATATACTCCCTGTATGACTGTGGGCAAGTTACTTCATCTCTGCCTCAGTTTCCACATTGGTAAATTTAGGATAATAATAGCAGACTGCCCAGGTAAACATTTTTTTATTTGATAATATTTTTAAAGATATTTGGCAAACCTCAAAAGTGAAATAATAGCTAATAATAGTTTATATAGCACCTACTCTGCACCAAGTACTTTATATAGAGTATCTCAACAGCCTTGGGAGGTAGTGCTACTATGATCCCCATTTTATAGTTGAGGTACCTGAGGCAAAATGAGGGTAAATGACTAGCCCAGAATAACACAGCTAATAAGAATCTGAGGTTGGATTTAAATTCAGGTCTTCATGACTTCAGCCCCTCACTCAATCCATTGGACCTCCTATCTCATTTATAAAATAAAAAACAAAATGGCCTTTGAGGGTCCTTCCCATACTGAATCCAAGGCTCCCTGACCACTGTCCCTTCTTAAACCATGGCATGAATTTTCTTTGTAACCTCCATATAGGTCACCCTGCCCCATCCCTGTCCTTCCCATTTGCGTTTGTTGCTAGAGTAACCTTCTTTGTCCATACATGTGCTCAGTGGCTCATCCTTTAAAAATTTTCAGTGGCTCCCTAGTACCTCCAGAGAACATTTCTTTCTTTGTTTGGAATTCGGAGCTATCCCCAATCTGGCACCATCTGACCGTAGAGTCCTGCCTGTTTTAAGATAAGGACCTGAAGGACTCTATGAGCATAAAGTCATTCTTCCTCGCAGTCAAACCACAGAATACCTTTTTTTCCCTTTGTACTTGGAAGTCATTCATAGGAATCATTTAGAGTGGGAGGGTTACTATATTTTGTGTTAGGCATTTGCCAGCCCGTTTGATTAGTTTTCTATCAGCTTATAACAAATTAGGGTAGCAGCCTTGGCACCATATGTCCATTAGGAAAGCAATAAAAGTTCCACTTTACCCCGATTAATTGCGTATGTTGGGGGGCACAGAAATTTGTGACAAATGTTAATTTTGGTCCTTGTTCTGAAGAAGTGAGAAAAGACCATGATTTGCTGAGAATACGCTCAATTGTTTGAGCATCATATAAAAGGAATTAAATCTTTCTTTTGCATCCTAATAATAATAATAAAAAAAATCCTTGGTTATAATGAATGCTCCACTGTGCTTATCTCGTGCACAGTGTAATTTAAATATTTTTAGCAACATCTTCATATTTCAACACAGAGCAATTGACTTTTAAGTAAACGTCTCTCCTTTCTCTTTGCTCCTTCACATGCCACAGAGGGGGGAAGCAGTAGGATTTATTCCCTTCTCCTCTCTCCCTCCCCATGTATCTCTAGGATATCTGCCCTCTTTCTTCTTGACCCTAGTACTTGACAGATAGCTTTTGCAATAGGCTTCGGAAGCTGTCAGAGCGAAATATGTTTTTCAATTTCTGATAGAGGTAAACATCTATTAAGCGGAGAGACGAGGCCCAGATAGCAAGGGACCTTCTCAGAAGCCACCATTTTACCTGCTGGCTTTAGTCAAGGAATGAAAATGCCACAAGGAAGGAAAGAAATGAGAGCAATGCTGTGTCTGTCAGAGAAGCAATTTGAGCCCTGAGAAATGCAATGTAAAGTCAGATGGCAACCCTTCCAAGGCTTAGGCTTGGGGTATCATAAATCTAGGGTGGAAGAGAGCTCAATGATTATCTAAACATAACCCCCTAATTTTACAGATGAGGAAACTAAAGGCAGCTGGGTGGAATAGTGGGAAAAGAATAGAACTTAAGAGTCAAGTTGAAATTCTGCCTCAGACACTAATTGTATGACCCTGGACAAGTCACCTCTCCCCTATTTGTCTCAGTTTCCCAGTCAGTAAAAGAAAGATCCATTGGATCCACTAGAGAAAGAAATAGCAAAGCACTTCATTATCTTCGTCAAGAAAAGTTAAAAATGAAAAAGAAAAGTTCAAAAGAAAAAGCCCCCTGGATAGTTATGGACCTTGTGGTCACAAAGAGTAAGACATGAAGGACTGAATAGCCACAAAAATAAATAAATAAACAAATAAATAAATAAATAGAGAATGAATGATTGGTTGAATAAATGAATGATTGAATAAACAAACAAACAAATAAATAAATGAATGAATGAATGAATACATGAATAAATAAAAAGAGGATAATAATAGTACTTATTTCCGAGAGAGGTATAAGCAATGAATGGTACAATTCATATTTTTAAAGCAAAACTTCACAAATTGTAAAGAATCATATGAATACTATCTATGATTTGCCTCAAAGTCACACCTGTAGTTAATGACAAACACAAGATTTATTCACAGACATCTGTCACCAAAGCTAGCACTCTTCTCCTTATATCATTCTATTTGGCACATAGTTGGTACTTAATAAATGCTGGATGATTGACTAATTGATTTAATAAAGAAAGCCTTGCCTTCATTGATTCTAAGGAAAAAAGAGCATAAGAGATAGACAATGGAGGTTAAGTGTTTTGCCTAGGGTTGCACAGCTGAGAAGCAGCTGAGGTCACATTTGAATCCAAGACCTTTGGTCTCCAAGCCTGGCTTCAGCTGGTCCTGTTTGATTAACTGTTTGAGAAAAGGGGAAAAAAATCTATGGATAATACACTAGAAAGGAAAAAAAAATCTAAATATAATAATGCTTCTCCCAAGAAATAGGCAAGTTAAATTACTTGCTTTCTTTTGCTCGTCTTAACCAAGAGTTAAATCTGAGACCCTAATCTTAAGTAGATTTCTTGTCCATATTTTAACTCATTGCATATCTATTTCCTTTTTAATTAAAAAAATTCTCAATGATTTGTCCTCAAGCTAGCCTACACCCAGGAGATCCTATAAGCCTTATTTAAGGACAGAAACTTCTGCTAATTTTCTTTCGGAGAAATTATTCCTTTTCTTTAAAAAAAGGAGTTTGCAAACTGAGGACATCTCAAGGTAAAATACAGCTACCCATAGCTGTGTGTTTTCTTTTCTTCAGTTCCTGTTTGCTATTGCACATTGTAAAACAGATGAGCTTAAATTAAGGCAGCATTAATTAAGCATTAACTTAATGTTCCTCAGGCATTATGTGAGGCCTTTCATAGTAATGAACAATTTAATCACGTTAGGTAAACTAGCTCACTAGTTATTTGTATTTTAGCTCAGGCAAAGATGGGGAGGTTCAGGAATCTACAATATTAAGGAAGAGATGAGGGGAAAAGACTGAGTGTTGAGAGAATGTATATAAGAAAATCCAGGAGCAAATAAGGAGGAATGACAGTGGAAAGAATTGGGGTGAGGAGGAGCCAAAAGAGAATGTGAAGCCTTTGGGTCTTTGGGGTAATCTACAGACCACCAAGACAGAAGGAGAAATTGGATGGGAAGTGTCAGGCAAGGGATGACTTTAGAATGGGTGCACAGTATTGTCATAATGAGGGAATTCGGGTCCTCAAACCAACTCAGATACTTTTAGATAGATGCCTGGTGTGAGATCTTGTCTTAATCCATCAGTCACTTAGAGACCTTTTAGAAATGGAATAAGTTGACCCACAAATCATGTACTTGCCACTCTAGTAGAATTCCTCATTAATCTCTGTCATGTCTGTTACAAAGAGCCTATCATCCTCTTCTCCCTCCTCTGTCCGATCCATCTTTCTTTCCATTGTCATATTCTTATGATCACATCGCTCTTCTCAAAGGTCTCAGTAGCTCGCTGGAGCTCTCAAAGGTCAGGCTTCTCCATCTGGCTTTCATTTCAAGAGCCAACTCTACTTCCGCCATGTTTTTTATTTCTTCCCTTCATATTCTCATTGGTCCTATCCAAATGGCTTTCTCTCTGTCTTTTGAATATTCTCTGTACTTTCCTGACTCCAAAGAATTACTTATATGTTCTCTATGTCAGAAACCCCCCTCCCCCATTCACCATAATTGCCTGTTGGATTCTGATCCACCTTTAACATTCAAACATCATCATATGTTTATAGTCTTCCTTGGTCCCTTCTTGACCTCAAGATCCCCAACACACATACAAATATACTCTTGATCCTCATAGAGAACTTGTACATTTTTGCTGCTATTGTGTTTTACTCTTCATGACCCCATTGGGGGATTTCTTGACAGAGATATTGGGATGGTTGGCCATTTCCTTCTCAGGGTCATTTTACAGATGAGGAAACTAATAGAGTGAAATGACTTGCCCTGGATCTCACAGCTAATAAGTATCTGAGGCCAGATTTGAACATGGGAAGACGTCTTCCTGACTTCAAGCCCACTGCTTTATCTACTAAGCCACCTACCTGCCCTTCTGAGCTTTGTACCTATTTCAATAGCAAGTACAGTGCTCTGCATACATTAGAAATTTAATAGTCTATATAATATATAATATAAGTATTTATGCAATATTCATAAATATTATACATTTAATAATCATATTATATTTTATGCTATATATTATATATTTGTTTGCTATATCTATTTATATACTATATGTTACATATACATAATTATTATAATAATATTATAATAGAAATAAAAATAATCAACTATTTTAGAGGGTAGACCTAGAGTCAAGAAAACATGAGTGACCTGGTACAAGTCACTTACCCTGTTTGCCTCAGTTTCCTCATCTGTAAAGTGAGCTGGAGAATGAAATGGCAAACCACTCCAGTATTTCTACCAAGAAAACCAGAGTCAAACATAACAAACTAAAACGACTGGACAATAACAGCAGTTTAATCAATCTTCTTTTAAAATGACTTATTCCCCATGCTAAGTAGTCAATGGCATGGGCCAATAGTCTCTCACTGATAGGAGCACATCTCTAACAAGAGAAATTTGGACTTAATGCCTTTCCTATTGTGAATATTAGAAATTCAAATTTTGAAATTAGTCTGTGTTCTTTTATTTGAG
Organism: Monodelphis domestica; assembly: GCF_027887165.1. Classification (NCBI taxonomy): domain Eukaryota; kingdom Metazoa; phylum Chordata; class Mammalia; order Didelphimorphia; family Didelphidae; genus Monodelphis; species Monodelphis domestica. The sequence continues at coordinate 21,267,298 of NC_077233.1, read as the reverse complement.
TATCCGTATATTGGTGCTGGGCTAAATGAAAATTATTCTCATTTGGCAGTTCTGAATCGAATGGCTGAATGAAATTTCAGGTTGATAACTTGCAATTACATTGATTTCCATCTTGCTTCTTGGATAGTCTTCAAAATGACAGCGTGGGTAGCAATTGTCGCCGGATCAGCAGCAGTAGCCATCTCGCACCTTTATTGAGGCAGACAGATGCCCAGTCCTAGCAGGGGAAAAGACTTTCCAAGGGCTCTCCAAACCTGTTGGGGCATCCCTGAGTGCCCAGGCACCCTGCCTGCTCCTTGCTCAGTTTAATTAGTTGGTAGGGGAATAAATGGGGGTAATCCAGTCCTTGGGAAAAGAGGACGGAGATGACAATCAGTTAAGCAAGTGAAACTCCGTCTGACAGGTGTATTGTAGGCTAGAGAATAAATAATGAAAGAAATGGCAGTAATTAAAATGTGTTTACTTAAGTTGACAATTGCTTGAAATATGGTTGCATGGTAAAGACCTCATTATAAACCGAGTTCGGTGCATAAATATGAAACTTATGTCAAGGGGTAATTAATCTGCTCTCCTAGGTGGACGGATGGGTCACTTGCGGCTGGGTCTAGCTTGTTTACATGAGATGAGTAGGATACTAAAAGTGATGTACTTATTATCCTAGCATTTAAAAAAATCTTTTAAGCAGCGAACTAATTTTTAAGGGCTGTTAGTTAGCTGCAAGACAGAATTTATGAGCAGAAGGCCTAAGTGGGAGGGCAGATCCTTGTAAGATAGAGGGAAGGTCTGAATGATGACTGGAGAGACAAGATTTGGTGTAGATTTTTATATATAACCTTTTTTAAAAAAAATGAATATAAAAACCTTTACTTTCCATCTTAGAATCAGTGCCGTGTATTTTTCCAAGATAGAAGAACAATAGGGGCTTGGGAATGGGGGGGTCAAGTGACTTGCTCAGGGTCACATAGCTAGGAAGTGTCTGAGGCCAGATTCAAACCCAGGACTTCCCATTTCTGGGCCTGGCTCTCCATCCACTGAGCCGCCTAGCAGCCTAATATACTTTTATAAACAAAGAACCTTCCTGAAAAAGCAGTGTTGCCTAATGGATAGAGGCTTGGAGAAAACCAGCTTGATTATTAGATGTCACTTTTAGTCAGTTTTAGTGGGTGACAAAGTCCTCTTCTTAGTTCCCATTGAAACTATCAGGTATAAAAATTAAATTTAAATCTCAATAATAAAATATTATATTTTAGGAGGTTTATTAAATGATTATTTTAAAGGAATAAAGAGGATATAAAATGAAGACCACGTGCCCATGGCTGATCAGCCAGTTCAAGGGCCCACCTTACCACCACCAAGCTCGGGACAGGAAGTAAAGAGGTGGGATCCTCCATGTCCCCACCTAATATCCCCTGTCTACAGGAAGTATGTAATGATAGGAAGTCGGTGGGCTCCCAGGAACTGTAGATTTTTGGGGGGTAACAGATTTTCAATTATACATGGGGAAATATCCTCGTAACATGGAAGAATCTTGACCCAGACTCTCAGGTGTGCAGAGAATTTAATTTTGAAAATAATAACAACAACGATGATGATGATGGCTAGCATTTCTATAACACTTTACCAAGTGTTTTACAAATGGGGATCTCATTTGATCCTCACAATAACACTAGGATATAGGTATAATTGTTATCTTCATCTTATAGTCGAGAAAACTGAGGGATACAATAGTTAAATGACTTGCCCAGGGTCACACAACTAATAAATATCTAAAACTAGATTTGAACTCAGGTTTTCCTGACTCTAAGCCTCATTCACTGCAACATCTATCTATCCCTCCTGGGTAAGAAGGACTCTATCAGAAAGTTAAGAGAATAATAAAATTATGGTATCTACCCTAGAGAAATACAATCCAAATGGAAAAGAGGGCTAGGTACGTAGGAACATATGTACTCAGATTCAGAATTGTAAATATGGTAGAAGGAATGTAGATGGAAGAAGTCCTGAGAGAGAAGCAATCCAATTCAATTCAATAAATATATATGGGACCAGAATGATGAGTATTGTCCTACTTCTGCAAATACAAATGGGTCTCAAGTAGTTTGCATTCTATTAGGGAGATTTCAGTCAATCAATAATTTCATCAATCAATCAATCCATCAATATTTCAATCAATCAGTCATTTATTAAGGGAGAAGCTAAGCGACTCAGTGAATAGAGCACTGGGTTTAGAGGCAGGAAGATTTGAGTTCCAATTTAGCCTCAGATTCTTATGTATAATTAGAAAATCTTGAATCCTTGGACTTTATCTCCCGGAATCTTTTCCCCTTCATTCACATTGGCATCCTTATGCTATTGTTTTTTAAGTTGTGTGTCATTCCTCCCTCACTCTCTCTTTTCCTGCGTGCACAGCTGGGTGAACTCTTTCTTTTTCTCTAGCTTTTTATTTTCCTTTTTGCTTCAAGTTATTATTAATAAATCTTATTAAATATACTACTTGGAGTATTTTGGATATTAATTTTTAATCTTACACTCGCTATGTGAAACTGGAAAAATCATGTAATCTCCATCTGCCTTGGAGACAGTTGTGTGGGTCAGTGGGTAGCGCACTGAACTTGGAGTTAGGAAGACTTTTTTTCTTTAATTTTACAAACATTTATTGAGTATGTGTCTATACTATATGCTTAGACAGAGTCATTGCTGGTTAGAAGAATTTTGCAGACTGATGTACAATCCCCCCCTTTACAGATCAAGAAACTGAGCCCCAGAAATGAAATGACAGGAGCAAGGGCACAGTCTTGAGGTCATATCTGGCTGTGTGACCTTGTGCAAGTCACTTAATGTGTTTGTGTTCATCTCCTGGAGATGGAAATGGCAAACCACCCCAATGCCTTTGCCAAGAGAACCCCATGGATAGTACTGGGGTGATGTGATCCACGGGGCGATGAAGATTCAAACACGACCAAACAATGAGTCAGGCACTGAGCTAGGACCTCGATATGAACCTTCAAAGAATGAAAGAATCTCTACTCCCAGGAAGCCAGAATTCTGTGAGTAAAGGCAACCAATACTGGATCTTTTTCATGTCCATACGGAGTTCCTCTAGCCTCCCTCTCCACAGACAGGAGCCTACGTTTGTGCTTGTATTCGTAGGGCAAAGTTCCATGTTTATGGTTAATGTTTTTCAACTCTTCTTTGCTTTTAAACTATCTTCCCCACTTGAAGAGTTTACATTCTCAGTGGCAATAGATCTCCTCGTAGTGTTTTGAAATCAGATTGGGGGATTTTAGCTCAGAAGCTTGGATCCATTACTATGTAATTAGAGCGAGACATTCACAGCAAAGTGTTTAAAAGCTGTATCGAGTTGGAGAAGCATTAAGTATAAAATTAGACTTATGGCAAATAGGAAGTTTCATTTTAAATGATTGTTGGAACTTTCCTCCTTATATTAACGTAAGTGCAATTTGGCTTTGCCCTTCTCTGATTTATTTACTGGTCCTCCCCACGTTACACACTCTGCTTACTCTAGGAATAATCATTTTTTCCACTTTTCTTCATGCGCATCAGAATTCAAATATGAAATATTGATTTTTTATTCTCAAATGCAAAGTGCTGGTCCACTCACAATTTTACTGGTGTTCTAAGAGAAGAATGCTGAACCAGAATGTACCGGGATATTAATGAAGAATGCGGTTTCCTAAACCTTGAGATCTTTCCCCAGAAACAAAACAGTACCCTGTCCACAGAAGCTACTGAAAGAATACATCATTATCTTAATGATGATGATGATGATGATGATGATGGCTAACATTTACATAGCACTTACTTTGTGCTAGGAGCTATGGGAAGTACATTCTGATTTTGAAACTCATTTAATCCTCACTGTATCCTGGGGAGGAGGAATGTATTATTATTATTCCCATTTTACAGATAAGGAAACTGAGGCAAACAGAGATTTAATTGTTTTGAAATTGATTTGCCCAAGGATACCCAGCTAATAAGTAGCTGAGGCCAGGTTTGGTCTCAAGTCTTCTTGACTTACACAGGGACCTTGGATTTAACAGTAGGGATGGACTGAGATCTTTTCATCTACCTTGGAAAGGTTCAAAGGATCATGGAAGGAGATTTGAATAGTCTCCTTCCTCACCTTCCCTTCCTGGCTTCTCTGGCTTCCTTCAACACTACTCAAATCCCAGAGTTGTCAGGAAGCCTTTTATGCTTCTCCTACCTCTTTCCTCCTTCCAAGACCACCTTCCCTTTAGACAGTACATGTCCTGGCTGCCCATGCTTGTTTGCATGCCATCTCCGTTAGAATACAAGCTCCTTGAGGACAGAGACCTTATTTGAATTTTTCCCTGCCCAGTGCCAACACACACAGTAAATACTTTATAAATAGTCTATTAACATTGCTAAGGTTACGTAGGTAGAAAGTGAAAAAGTCAAGATTCGAACCCTGTACCTCTAACTATAAATTCACTGCTTTTTCCATTCAGCGCTCCTAATCTATAAATTAAAAACTTAGATTAGATTGCCTTCTAGGTTTGTGCTCACTCTAAGAACCTCTGAGATGAGAGATATTGAAAAGAATTTTAAAATATTTTTACACACTCTCACAAAATTTCCAAATGTTAATTTTCAAATTGTAGAAGAATGACCAAATCTGGAATCACAGAGCTGGGAGGTGCCCCAGGGATCATTTATGCCAGGGGTTCTTCATCTTTGCATACACACACACACATATATATATACACTATCTATATACAATTTATATTGTATTTCATATCATATAATATAATTAATATATTTCATATTATATATAATTATATTTATATTATTATTTTTATATATGTATAAAACCACCCTTTTGATGGTCTGGTGAAGCTTTCTCTTCTCAGAATCGTATTTTAGTCCCTAAATGTATAATTGAAGGAAATTAAATTTCATTAAAAGTTTAGTGAAAAAAGGATGACATTTTCTCTCATTCAAATTTACAGACTCCCTCAATCCCATCTCCAAAACCCCTTATCTTAAAGAGAATATTAGAATTATATAGAAAATGCTAGAATTAGAAAGAATATTAAAGTATTTTTCCATGGTTATGCAATTGATAATCTCCACCTCCTTTAGCAAAGCTGCCCAGAATCCCTCAGGTTTAATGTCCTTGTTGTTGCAATTGTCATATTTCTTTATATACTTATTGAGGATGTAAGAATTAAAATGGTTGACCTCATAAACTGTAATAATTAAAATGGTTGAGGTCCTTAAACTGTAGTGAGTTAAAATAGTGGAAGATATAAATTGTAGTAGATATAAGAGTGGATGAGTAAATTGTGACCACAGGAAATATGTTTTCACTACAGTGTTTTGTTTTTAAATCAAATATAAGGTGGTCGCCAGGGAAATATTCCCAATTATTCAAATATACCCAAGTCAGCTGGGTTTCATAGAGATTTTAATTAATTAATACAATGAAGAATTAAAGATAGAGAGAAAGAGAGAGAAAAGGAATTAATGAGAAAGGGATAAGCCGGCCCTGGCCAGTCCTGGCCAACCTAGGCCTAAGCCCTAAGAGAAAAGATCAGTCAGTCCTTAATCACTCACCACAAGATCTGTCCAAGCAAGGATTCTAGTGACACCAGGCCAGCTCCATCTCAGCTGCCTTCACCAGCTCAATCCTCCCTCTGAAATGTCCCTGAGAGACCCTTCAAGGCAGCCTTTCCCAGCTGACTGTTTTCAGAGAGAGCTTTTCTTCTCCTTTTAAAGGGCATTTTCTCCTTTGTCACCTCCCCTAAATTCTTACATCTACCAATCACAGTAGATGTTTTTCAAAGGACAGACCATTCTTAGTCCACACCTAAGAAGGTGTGGATTTTTGAGTGATTCACACAAGAGTAGACTAGAATCTCTGAGTAAGTTTTCACCTCTTTGCTTCTTGTAAGTTCACAAGTTGCCTGACCTTTATAGGTACTTAGCACCCCTTTCTAAAAATAGGCATGGCTTAAGTATGGGTTTAAGTATTTTTCATTGTTCAGCAAGGAGTTTTCTCCTCTAAAGCAGGCTTAAGTACAGGTGGAGTAGAGGTCTCACATTTCTGATCTAAGTAGAGTTCTCACTGTCCAAATGGGGAATGGTCCCATTAGGGAATTGTCCCAATGGAGAATTCCCCAATGGGGAATTTTTTAACATTCACAAGTGTGAGAAATTTCAAGATTCACAAGGACTGGGACTGTTTTATTTTTGTCATTTTGTGTCAATAGCATATGAGATCATTCCTGGGACATATAGGCGTTTAATAAATGCTTATTCTATGGATTAATTGAAGAGACAGAATCAGAATTTAAACTCAGAGCCTTAGCTTCCAAATTAAAATTTTTCTACTAGACTAAGACTAGAGTATATCACTGGGCCAGAAAAAGAGAGAGAGAGAGAGAGAAAGCAAGAGAGACAGAGAGAGGTAGAGAGAGACAGAGAGAGAGAGACACACAGAGAGAGAGACAGAGACAGAGACAGAGAGAGAAACAGAGAGAGGGAGAGAATAAAAGAGAGAGAAGAGAGAATGAAAGAGAGAAGGAGAGAGAAGAGAGACAGAGATGGATATGGACATGGATACAGACAAAGAGACAGAAAGAAACAGAGACAGAGAGACAGACAGAGAAAATTTAGAATTTTAAATTTTAGAATCTTAATGTTACAGAATCCTGAGTGTCAGAGAGGTTAAGTGAATAGCCCTTGGTCACACAGCTGGACTTGGTAAAATTTTGCTACATATTTTGAAACAAAAGCTTTAGAGGCAAGAGGATGTGGGTCCAACTTTCCTACATCCAAGAGCAGAGCTTTCTCCACTACCTCACATTACACATCTATACCGAAAGAATTAAGACTTATTTCCTTTCTTTCATTAAAGGTAATTCTTACCCGCCCAAATGTGACCATTTGCTGAATATTTTTAAAAAATGTTTAGAAATAACTGTTTCAAGTAAACCAATATTATCAAACAATAGCAACACACCATCTCTTCACAGGCACTGAGCAATCATTGATTGCTGGCTGATCTAAATGTTTACTACTATTGATTTGGGCATAATCAAAATCTTTCATAGTCTATTGCCAATATATGCTTTCATCATGGAGGCTTTGATTCTGCAATCTGTAAGCAGAGAACACAGCTGGTGAATTAGATCCAATATTAAACCGTAGTCACAGGGAGGGAAGACTAAGGATCATAGCTTATTAGAAGACAGTATGTAAGACCTGAATGTGATCTTAGGGATTATCTAATGAATTCAGTGCCTTCATTTTATACTGAGACCCGGGGAGGGAAAGGGATGTTCAAATAGCCAGTTTCACTAAGAATTGGATCACCTAATTTCCAGCTGGGTCCTATTTTCCCTTAAGTCACATTGATTTAAAAAATAAGTACACAGCATTACCTTTGTTGAAAAAAATATATTTATATTTCAACATAATTCAACTCAGTGAGCATTGGATGGCATAGAGGCAAGGAGGTCTGCATTCAAGTCAAACCTCAGATACATACAAGTCATGTGATTCTAGGCACCCCACTTAAGCTCTATGTACCCCAAGAAGCTCTTAAGTCTAAAAGTTTTAGAGTAGTCTAGTTATCATTATCGTCATCATAAACTAAAGCACTTCCCAAATATTATCTCCTTTGATCCACACAACAACCTTGCCAGGAAGGCACTATTATTTTCCCCATTTTACAGGTTAGGAAACTGAGGCAAACAGAAGTTAAATGACTTGCCCTTAGCCATACAGTTAGTGGGTATCTGAGGCTAGATTTCAACTAAGAAAGATGAGTCTTCCTGACTCCAGGTCCAGCCCTCTATCCACTGGTCCACCTAACTCCCAGTGAAATTATTAATCACACAACAGACAAAATACTCTACCCTCAGAACTCTCATCTGCCTACACTGTACATTCATCCCATAATCTAACAAAACAAACCATGATTTTACAAGCAAAAGCCCTGAATTCCAGTTTTGGCTTAGACATTTAAGAACCTTGCAACCAAGTCCCAATCAACTGAGGTTAATAATAACTCCTAAGTTACCTGTTGATTGGAAATATTTTTAAAATGCTTAGCAAACCTCAAAGTATCATAAAAAGTTAAAGAAGAAAAAAGAGTGAGGAGGAGGGAGAAAAGGAAGAAAAGAAGGAGAAGGAAGAGGAGGAAATTCTCTGTAAAAGGAGAAAGTTGGACTAGACCCTAAAGATCCTTCAAGATAAAAATCTGATTCATGATCTCCTTCCTGTCTCTATGTCTTTCCATACCACAGCTTTCTCATCTTTAATATAAATGCTGAGAGACCAGTAAGGTTTTTAGAGGCCACAACAAGAGCACAAAAGATGGAGGAAGGCTTTGTAGGTGGCTGATATTCATAACGAAAGCAGGAATATGGGTTTGGGGCATCTCCCCTGCCTCCTTTTGCCAGTCGATCATATTCTGAGGACCTTTTGATTCACATCTTCTCTGGAGAGCCATCCAGTCTCAAAGACTTCTCTAGGCTAAGAGCAATTCTTTGCTTTTCTTTTGGAATGAAAACCAGGAAGTAGTGATTGGCAGGAAAATATTTTTAAAAGCCAACAAAATGCAAGAAACACTTTACAACTTGCAGATTCTGTCCTTGTCTCCCTCTGGATGTGTCTTGCTGTTGGAAGATGATGCAATATCTCTGCGACTACATCCTGTAGTTTGTTTGTGCATAGTTGTTTTCATGCATGTTGTTTTTCCTATTAGACTATAATCTCCTTGAGGGCAGGGATTTTGTTTGTTTTTCTTTATAACCTTAACTCTTCACACAGTGCCTGGCAAATAAACTTATTGATTGACTGGAGAGGAAAGCTTATGTAGTAGATAGATTTTTTTATTCTTACAATTGATTTGATAATTTTAATTTAATTAATTAATTTAGAATATTTTTCCATGGTGACATGATTCATGTTCTTTCCCTCCCCTCCTCCCAACCCCCTCCTGTAGCCAATGAGCAATTCCACCAGGTTTTACATGTGTCATTGATCACAACCTATTTCCATATTATTAATATTTTTATTAGGGTAATCGCTTAGAATTGTAGTAGATAGATTTAGAGCAAAGAAGTTGTTTTGTTCAGTTGTGTATGACTGTTTTGGAGTTTTCATGGCAAAGATACTGGAGTAGTTTGCCATTTCCTTCTCCAACTCACTTTACAGATGAGGAAAGTGAGGCAAATTTGATTAAGTGACTTACCAAAGGTCATCTAGCTAGTAAGTGATTGTCTGAGGCTAGATTTGAACTCAGGAAGATGAGTTTTCCTGACTTAATGCCTGGTGCACCATTTACTGCGCAACTAAGCACAATATTTTTTTTTTCTTGTTTCAGTCATTTAAATTCAACAAAAAAAATTAGATTTAAAAACATTTTGAAAACTGATAGAATGATGGGAAAACATATTGAAATTAATGAATTTCCATAGAGCATCTAACTTTTTTTTTATGAGTGGGTGAAAACACACACCTCAATAAAAGAGAAAATTGTATGTAAATATTATAATGAATCCCCAAATAATAAATGTGAAACCCTTTAACAAAAATAGTTTATTGCACAATACTTAAGGAATTCCTAGTTAGGAAGATGTGGGTTCAAATCTTGCCTCAGACAGTGGACAGCTATGCCACTCTGGGCAAATGGCTTACCTTGTCTGTGGCTCAGTTTCCTCATCTATAAAAGAAGGGTATTGGACTTGGTGGCCTCCGAGGGAAGTCCATCATTCTGGATGGTCTGGATGGCTCTGGCATCTGGCAAGTCCTGAGCCTCACAGGGAAGCAGTCCACATTTTGGTAGTTTCCTCCTTTGGGGCAGCCCTTGAGAGCCCAAGATCTACCCCTTAGATCTCAGAGGGAAAAAAGGAGTAACAGCCAACCAGAGAAGTGGCTGCCTAGAATGCTTAGGGGGCGTTCTGGTGGCAATTTCAGATCCTTGGGTAGCCATCCCTATGCCACTAGTTATCCCTGACAAGCCAATGGGCCCTCGGGAGCCCAGGTGCCCTAGGGCAGCTGATTCATTGGGTTCCACATCTCTATTATTTTGAGAACAGGGCTCTGGGAGAAAGAGCCCCAGACAGGGGAAGATACATGACTCTAATGGAAATTGTATCACTTGGGGCACCTCGGGGACAGCAACATTCTCCACAAAGGAAAACACAGCAATCTCCCACCTCTCAAACCTTCATATTTTCCTGTCAGTAGATATTCATATTAGTTTGTTTTCATTGCCAGTATATTTTAGTGCTCCTTCAGAAGGGCTTAAAAGGGGGGGGGGGCAGTGTGGAAATGTGGAATAGATTGTGGATTGTAAGACTGAGAAAACAAGTTAAAAATCCTGCCTCTCTTACTATCTGGGTAGCCTGGGGCACGTCCCATCATCGGTGCTGGTCTCAGTTTCCTCATCTGTTAAATGAGCAGTTTGGAAGATAACCTCTATGATCTTATGAAAATTATACTGGTACTAGATACTTCACCTATTAAGTAACAATTGGAATGGAAATAGAAAGGAAAATGACATTTCTAATCCTTTATTATGATGAGCTTGGAGTGGTCAAGCTAATCACAAGAAGATCAAAGGGAGCTCTTTGAAGGTAGCCAGATTGGTAGCAGAGGAAGCTTCTAAGGAACTGGAACACTGATGTTATAACCACTTCTTCAAACGCTATTCTTTTTCCAGTAACAGGACACCACTGTCTTTCTAGTCAAAGGGGCTTGAAATCTTGGAGTCATCCATCTTCCCCCTTTCATTTCACCCCAAATATTCAATATATTGTCTCTCCCTTCTACCTTCTACAGCATCTCCAGTGCAGGTTCTCTCTTCTCCACTACTATGTCCACCATTTATATAAAGGTCCTCATTGACTGAACTATTGAGAAAGTCTTCTAATGGGTCTCCTTGCCTCCATTCTCTTCCTCCTCCAATCCAGGTTGCCATAGTGATAGTCCTAAAAGGTAGGTCTAACTGTCACTCTCAGAATCTCCTCACCATCAATAAACTCCTTTTGTTATTGTTCAGTCATTTCAATTGTGTCAGACTCTTCAAGATCCCATTTAGGGTTTTCTCTGCAAAGACACTGGAGTGTTTTTTTTTCCTTCTCTAGCTCATTTTACAGATAAGAAACTGAGATAAATTGGGTTAAATGACTTGTCCAAGGTCACATAGCTAGTAAGTGTCTGAGTCTGGGTTTGAAATGAGGTCTTATTAACTCTAGACCTGAAACTCTTTCCACTATGCCATCAAGTTTCCCTCACTAAATTCCAATCACTTCCTGTTATTTTCAGAATCAAATATAAAATCATCAATTAAGGGAGTTTAATATAAATGCCTTCCCAACCCATCCCACTCCACTCTTTCTGATATTCTTTGGTTTCAATGTCCTCCTCCCACTCATTGGTCCTGTTCCACTGGCCTACTTGGTAGTCTTCACAGACAGCTGGTCAATTTAACCCCTGTCTTTAGGCCATGATTATAAAACTCTTTCTCCACCCAAATTCCTGAATTTTCTTTAAGTTTCAGCTCAAACTTCACCTTTGCCAGATCTTTCCCATGCCATTCCTCTCTCCATTTCATCTGATTTATATATATGGACAGAAATATTTATCTCCCCTTGTAGGTTAGTGCCTTAAGGGCAGAGGCCTGATTTTACCTTTTTTTATATCCTGAGTACAGCACAGGGTCTGGCATATAATACATGCTTAATAATTGTTTGTTGGCCCACTGGCTTTTTTAATTTAAAGTGCCTAGAACACTATCCTTTTTAATTCCCTTTTTTAGAATCCTTAGCACCCCTCAAATTTCAGCTCATGCCCCATCCTAAATGAAGACTTTCCAGATAAACCCAGTTCTAGCATCATCACCATCATCAAAGTATTCTGTTGTTTGTTTGGACATTCATTTCAGGAGTGTCTGACTCTTTGTGACCCCATTTGGGGTTTTCTTGGAAACTGAGGAAAACAGGCCCAAAGTCAGTGAGCTAGTAAGTGTAGGACCTGAATTTGAACTCAACAAGATAAATCTTTCTCTCTACACCCTGCATTCTACCTATGTTCAATGCTTAGACTGTCCTACCTAATTATTTTATAATACTATAAATAAATATATAATTCTATAAAATGTATTTATTTTGAATCTATTTCACAGCTATTTTATCTGTGTGCATGTTATTTGTCTCTTGAGAATTCATTCCAACAGGCATTTATCAGTCATCTATTTTGAGTCGGGAACTGAGTTTGACAGCGAGATAATGAACACAAAGCCTACTCAAACACTTAATACTGAGTGACCTTGAGCAAATAATTTAATCTTTTTCAGCCTCAGTTTCCTTATTCACAGTAAGGGTAAAAATAACACCGATCTCCTAAGATTTTTGTGAGGATCAGATGAGATAATTAGTATTGAGAATGTCACACAAACATTAAAGTGTTTATAAATGCTAGCTATTATTATACACAGAAGGGCAAAATCTTTGACCTCAAAGAATCTGTATTATATTGGAAGAAAAAAATTGCACATTGGAAATAAAATACTAAAAAAATAAAGAGTAATTTCAATGTGAGAATTTCATTCTACTATGAAAATCAGTTGTTTTAACAGTAGAACAGAGTTCCAAATTATTTAATGAAAGAAAAATCTGAAGATGTCCTCATGCCTCTCCAGGCTTCTACACTGACCCATCTCCGTTGTCTTTTCCCTATCATGCCTTTGAAGTGTCTTCAGATTTGGAGTTCCCTAGAAGTTTTTGTTGTCCCTGAGGCTTCACTTTCCAATTAGCTGGTCCTGTCTTTCTTTCTTTGCCTATTTATTTTCCTAGAGCTTAACTCAATGCCCAGGATTCAGTAAGTGCTGGTTGACTGTGTGACTAATTCAGTGGATGGATAGAACAGAGTGGCATAGGGACAAGAGAAGGATGGGACTGACATATCAATGCTTCTTGACTGATTGACCAATTCAGTGGATAGATAGGGTAGAGTAGGATGGGGCTCAATGAGTTTTGGCCTTGGCAGTCTGAATCTCAGAAAGGAACTTCCTTGATAGCAAGGGTTATTTTTCTGTATGCCTTTGTATTTCCAGCACCAAGGACAGTGTTCAGTAGACTAGACAATAAAGTTTATTAAATTGTTAATGGTATCCAGGTCACTTAGAAATTTAGGGCCAAGTTAGCTGCGGTGTCCAGTACATTTTCTAAATTAGTATTTGCCTTTTCTGTAATGCTTATTTGCTTCAGAGCATCCAAAAAGTATTTCAAAACCAGAAAGAAAGAAAGAAAAAACCTATTAGATTTCCCAATTTCTATAAGGGAAGAATATAGACACTAGATGGAAACTACTATCAGATACCACAGCAATATAATAGTTTCTCTTGCACACAAAAGGCAAAAGAGGGGAGAAGCCAGTGTGTAAGACCAAATGGCTTTGCCCTCAACTCACCACCTGTATCTCTGTGCTGGCTAAATTTCTCAATTAAGAAGATGAATATTTCACCATTTACTGTACTTAGACTAGGCCAAGAGCCTTATAAATTTCCTTAAAATACTCTGTAAAACTGTAAAGTGCCAAATAAAATGTATAAGGAGGTATTTTTATTGTTGTTGTTTACTCGGGGACTAATAGGAACATTTTTTCTTGTGTTTTATTTCAAAGATGGCATATGGAAAGCTGGGCAAGGTACTTGGCATTCATGGAAAGAAGGAAGGAAGGAAGGAAGGAAGGAAGGAAGGAAGGAAGGAAGGAAGGAAGGAAGGGAGGAAGGAAGGAAGGAAGGGAGGGAGCAAGAAAGGAAGGGAGGGAAGAAGAAAGGAAGGAAATAAGGAAGGGAGGGAGGAAGAAAGGAAGGAGGGGAAGGAAGGAAGGAAGGAAGGAGGGAAGGAAGGAGGGAAGGAAGGAAGGAAGGAAGGAAGGAAGGAAGGAAGGAAGGAAGGAAGGAAGGAAGGAAGGAAGGAAGGAAGGGAGGGAGAGAAGAAGGAAGGATGAAAGAAAGGAAGGGAGGAAGGAAGGGAGAGAGGAAGGAAGGAGGGAAGAGAATGGGGAGGAAAGGAGGAAGGAAAGAAGGGAGGGAGGGAGGAAAGAACAAAGGTTGAAAGAAAGGAAGGAAGGAAATAAGGAATGGAGGGAGGAAGGAAGGGAGAGAAGAAGGAAGGAAGGATGAAAGAAAGGAAGGAAGAAAATAAGAAAGGGAGGAAGGAAGGTAGAGAGGAAGGAAGGAAGGTTGAAATAAAGGAAGGAAGGAAATAAGGAAGGGAGGAGGGAAGGAAGGAAGGAAGGAGGGAAGAGAAGGAGGAAGAGAGGAAGGAAGGAAGAAGGAAGGGAAGAAGGAAGGAAGGGAGGGAGGGAGGGAGGAAGGAAGGAAAGATGGATGGATTTACATGTTGTCTCCATATTAGATCATTAGCTCCTTGACAGCAAGGACAATTTTTTTGTCTTTCTTTGTATCCCCAATATTTAATACAGTGTCTGATACTTAATAGGGACTTAATAAATGTGTACTGACTAAACTGACTAACTCCCCGAGGTTCCTTATCTGTAAAATAGGGATAATGATAATATGTTCCTCCTTGACTTCATTGTGAGAGGCAAATGACATATTTGTAAAGGGCTTTATAAACATCAAAATGCCATATACCTGCTAGCTAACTAACTAGCTGGTAGTAGTAGTAATAGTGGAAGTAGTAGTAGTAGTAGTGGTGGTGGTGGTGGTGGTGGTGGTAGAAAGAACTTAATACATGTTTATGGAGTGGGTGGCTCTTGATTCACCTCTATTTTCCAGCCTCAGGTTGAAGTTGGTTATTCCTATGGGACTTTTAACAATAGACTTTCAGGATGATTAAATAGTTTAAAATTTAGCATGAGAGGGTTAAAATGGATAGAGTTTGTATACTATGTGGCCATGACCTAGGAGCAAGAAGAAATTAAATTAGATTTTGGGGGAGACTGTGGTATTTTCCCTCAATATCTACTCCTAAAGAGGGCAGCTAGAACCACAGAGGAGATTATTCATGAATGGCCTCAGCAACTGTCATGAATTATAAGGTTTGGGGCTGGACATTGCTGAAATTAATCAGCTAACCATTCCAATCTTCTGCTTTGCTTTGGCTAGGGGTGGTTGATTAAGTTAACCTCTTTTGTCTAATTAGTTGAGTTCTAATCACCACCTTTGTATCTGTGAGACACTTTCTCTTTTTGGGTGAAAGGACATATTTAAATTTGGAGCTGAAACCCATCCCCACATGGCCTCAGGGATCCCAAGCATTATTACAGAAATTGATATTAGGATAAAATTTTGAACAATTAGGGATAAGTATCTAAAACCCAATTAACCTTTTTGCAGTTTGCCCCAGAGCAGTCAAGTTCCTCTCTCATTTTCACTTGGATGGGAATTAAATGAGATCTTTATCATGAACTACTGGGGACAAAAGTCAGGCTCTGAGAAGACCAATATTAACCAGGGCCCAGGAGAAATGGTGAATAGTTAGGGGGTAGGGAGAACCTACCTTATTTACAGGGGTGCTCTGTGTATTTAAAAGATGGATTTGATTGTTTATCTTGTTAGCATTTTAGTCATATGGGTCCTTTTTTTGGCTGCAAGTTTTTCTCCTGAACATGATATTATAATTAAAAATACCCTTTTACCTCACAGGCTGTGCCCTCATGATGCATGTGTTGTACCAGCCTGCGCTCCCATTACAGCCTAGAGCAGAGTGCCTCTTCTTGGGGAAGGTCAGGCCCTTCTACCTGTGCTCACTGCTATATTTCATTTTGGGTAAAGATGACAAAAAAGTAAATGTCAATCCTTTCTTAAAATTACTTTATGATTAAAGTAATTTCATCATATTAGGCTGCCACCATTAAGTCTGTGTAGGTTGTTCTGTACTTTTGACAAACGCTTCTCATTTAAATGATTGCTGAATGAGAATAGAACTTGGCAGGATTGTAGGGCTGCCTCCCCTTTACAGATGAATCAAAAGGTACCCAGCCTGCTCTGCTAACAGGAGCAGGAGTGTCCCAATTGGCCCTGGTGACCCTGACCGTGAAACCTCACCCACTGATCTGTGTGAGGAAGCCAAGCCTGCTGCCATTTACAGCCTACAAAGACTTTTGAGCATTTCAAGTACTCTTATGATAGCCTTGGCTCCCTATTGCCTTTGGGATGAGACAGAAACACCCTCTTTGGCATGTAAAGACCTTCCCACCCAAGACCTCCATGCTTAGAGTGCAACATTCTCTATGCCCCTCTCACACAGCTGGTCCATAGGTCACCTTCTGCTGCCTGTTTCTGCCCTTTCCCAGGCCTCCTTTCTTGCTTGGATTCATCTATTTTCAAGTAACCCTCTCTTGAGTATTCATTTACCCTTTAGATAGTTTGTCTGTACATCTTTACTGCCATATTGTCTCCCCTATTAGATGGGGAGCTTCTTGAGATCAGGGAACGTCTTTCACCTTCCATTGTACCCCAGACCTTTGCACAGTTCCTGGCACAGAGTAAAGACTGAATAAATTGTTCCTTGCCTGCCTGGCTGGCTCACAACCCCCCTGGTTACCCTTCCCTGATTCCCTGATTCCCTTCATTCCTGTTTTCCTCTTCCCCAAATCACTGTATTTCTTTTACATACAAAATCATTTCTATTTATTTTGAATATAGCTTCTATTTATTTATCTGTGAACTTACCGGATCTTCTCAATATTGTGTAAGCTGCTTGAGGGCAGGACTGGCTCACTTTATATCTGTAGATGAAGCAACTAACCCAATGCCTGGCACATAGTGGGTGCTTGGCAAATGCTTTCCAGTAGCTCAGTCGATCAGTAGAATCTAAGAGCCTTGAGGACTGAGGGCAGGACTGTTTTCTTTTTTGTCTTTGTATGATTGTGTTGACACACAGTAGGCACTTAATGAATGTTTATTGATTGATCACAGTGTTTGGCGCATAGTAGGTGCCACATTACTGCTTGCTGTCTCTTTAGGACTTGGATAATTCAATGGATTCTATTGTTCTAATATTCCAGAAACTATAGTATCTTTATTGCTTTTCCCATTTAGTCTGTCTTTTAGATTGTAGTAGTCATTGACAAGCTAATGTAGTATAATATGAAAGAAAACTATTGTTTTAATGGTTAGAAAAACTATCAGGAAGGAGCCTTTTAAAATATATACTCCTTTCCACCTTCTACTCAATTAGAGCAGTCTGAGTTGCTCTGTCATCAAACATTTCTTTTCATTATTCTGGCTATGTGACCCTGGGCAAGTCACTCAACTTTTAGGTGTCCAGGTAATGCTCTAAAACTGTAGGGTCATAAGATTGTAGTCTGGGAGTAGAGGGGCAAAGGACTTTCAAGGCCAACTCCTTAGATCACTTCCCCTTAAAGTTGAGGAACAGAATGCCAGAGAGAAACCTCTGTCTTCATCTATTTTCACACAAACTCCTCCAGTTGCCCTTTCCATACAGGGGGATTAAAAGTTTGTGGAATGACTACCTGCATTATACAGCAGCATATACAAGGTGCCCCCAAAGTATTAAGGAAGGGTTAAAATTTTAATAGCTTTTAACTGTCCTAAGATTTTGAAGATATCATGCATTTCTGGCATTTGTGACGGAAGATAATCCATAATCATTTCATTAAGCTTTGGGGTTTGGAGATAAAATGCTGCTGCTGATATCTGTGTGGCTTTGGGTAGCCCTTTTCCCTCTGATTCTCAGTGAATGAATGGGGTAGGACTATGGATGTTCTCTGAAGTCCCCTTCACTTTATGGGACAGCTGATGACAGTGCACAAAGCACTGAGTCCTAGAGACAGGAAGACTAGTTCAATCCAGCTTCAGACACTTTTACTAGCTATGTGACCTTGGGTAGGACACTTAACCTCTGTCTGCCTCAGTTTCCTTAGCTATAAATAAATAAATATATAAAATAGAAAATAATATATATAATGGAAAATAATATATATAAATTGGTATATGTAATATTTATATTACAAATATATATTATAACATACAATAATAATTGTATATTGTAATATTGTTATGTTATGTTATATTATGTTATATTATATTATATTATATTATATTATATTATATTATATTATATTATATTATATTATATTATATTATATTATATTATATTATATTATATTATATTATATTATAATATAATAATAGTACTTCCCTTGAAGGGTTGTTGTGATGATCAGATAATATACTATTTGCATATAGTAGGTCCTATATAAATGTTTATTCCCTCCTTTCCTCTGTATATAATTGTATGAAAGGATTATAAGAATTAGCTACACTGATCTAAAGATACTTGTCTTTTTTTTCCTTTTTCCTTTTTTTTTTCAACCAGTAAGCATAACATGTTGTATATCAGATAGTTAACAGCACCTGGGGAAAAAATTGATAATTTGACACGAATTGAAAATTGTAATAGCATGGTATTATGATAGAGAGTCATTCAGTCACACAGCAAGCATTTATTAAACATGTATTTTAGTTAGCACCATGGGCCATCCTCTGCACTAAAGGCTGGAGATAAAAAGAAAAGTTGAAATATAGGCCATGCCCTTAGGCTTATTTCAGAGTCAGAAACCTAGTAGACCTGGGTTCTAGTCCCATTTTTGAAATATATTGGTTCCGTTCCCCCCAAACAAATCCCCTACCTCTTCAGTACACTGGGCAACTCTATCAGTTGCCAAGAAGATGTCAATTTCCAGCATTTAATAAATGCCTGGAACATAGATTTCTTTGACTGGTAGACTGATTACCACCCGGCTTTGGGAAAGTGAATTTGCCCCACTGGGAGTTTTTTGTTCCAGTGAAATCTCAAGTCTAGTCTTTATTCTTCTCTATTTTTTTTTTAAGAAAAGGGTTGTCATTTATATAACCACAACAGCTTTTAGCAATAATATAGAAGGTTTTTTTTGTTTGTTTAAAGCATCTGGAGTTGTTTTCTTTTGGAGAACACTGTTGTTTCTATAAAAATTCATAAGAACCACATGTTTTCTCCCTCCCTTATTGATTTTATGCAAATTATTTTGGTATTTTCTGACTTTTTCAGTTATTATAATAATGATAATAACTAGCATTTTATAGCATTTAAAGGTTGTAAAGTATTTTACAAATATACCTCATTTTAGGAGATAATATTTTAAGCTCACAACACTCCTGGGAAGTAAGTATAATTATTATCTCCTTTACAGATGAAGAAACTGAGGCTCAAAGAGGTTGATTGACTTGCCCAGGGTTGTATAATGAGGAAGCACCTGAGGCAAGGTTACAGGTATCCAGAGCCCAGGTTCTGTGATCTATCCACTCTGCCATCCAGCTGCCTCAGCTGAAAGTGAGAATGACCTTTAGAGAGTGTTCCATTGAATCAAATGACCTGTAGAATTGAACTTTTTTCCATTGTATTAAATATCCTCTAAGACTCTAATAATTATATTCTGTAGGTTCAGTGTCCACAGCCTGCCTTTTTCACATCAGAATGTTCATTTAGCAAATGCATCTTGGAAACATTTATTTTTTGAAATAAGCAAATTATGTATAGAGAATATCACTGCAGGACAAACCTTTTAGTTCCAACAGTACCATGCGCTCATCACGGCTGATGAAATCTGTTGTGATGATTTCATTTCATGGATGCATCTTAAGTGCAGAGAACCACAATAAGAATGGGGTCTTTTCTGTGATTTCTGAAACTTCTCCTTTCCAAAATCCAACAAGCAGTTAGAAGTGAAGGGTGAAGTGACAAAAGAAGATGAGACTCCATAGAGTCACAAGCAGCCAAATTACACATCTGATTTATGATCAATAAAGGCTTCTGAGAACTTTCTTTTCAGGTGGACAGGTGGGATGCAGAAAATTAGAAGCCTTTTAATTAAAGACCTGCTGACTCTACATTTAAAATATCGAAGAAGAAAAAGAAAAAAAGATGCCAATAAGCATTAAAATGAGTCTCCCAAAGTCTTAACTAATCTAGATTGCTTTCTCCCTAAAAGCCAGGAGAAAACCAATCTGCCAGTCATCAGTGGGCTTTCCGATTCTGTTATGTATAGGAATTTTCCATTTAAATAAACACATTCTCTAAATGAAGCTGTTTCTTAAAAAGAGTAATCACATTAGATTTTTAAAAATTTATATTCTTATATGATTCTTTTTTGAGGAGTAAGTGGGGAGGGATGTCAGACTAGAACTGATGTTATTGATACAGGAAACTCTTGGTGTGAGAATTCCTTCTTCTTATATATGTCAATAACTAGTCTATAATTTATAGTCCTAGAGAGTTGTCTAGGGCACTAACAGGGCAATGATTTACCCAGAGTTATACAGCATGTGGCAGTAAAATTAGAACCCATGACATCGTGACTTTATTGTTGATTCTTTATTCACTAAAAGCCATGTTGATTTCTTCCAGTGTGGTAGGAAGGTCAAAGGAGGATCTTGCCCCTTTTTTTGCTAATACATTTTCAGTCATCCTAAATGTGGGGCCAATCCAGACGCAACTTTTGTAAGTCCCCCTAGGGTGAATGTTTACATTTCCATTGGAAATATTATCTATGCTAGAATTACTATTTTTTTACTGAAAATATTTTTAATTCAATTCAATTCACTTTAAGTGTGTACCTGGTATAAGCCCTGATTGTACAAAGACCAAAAAAAAAAAGAAAGAAGGAAGGAAAATATCCTGTCCTTAAAAGGTTACCTATAATAGAATTTCACAAATTTCCATTCTGTGCCTCCATGTCATTGATGATGACCTCTTGTCTGGGGCCATTCTCTCTCAATTGCATTGTCATACAAATATTGTTCCCCTTCTCCTTTCTAATTCTGTAGCCATATTTCCTGGAAACTGTTATCAATATATTTTCTAAGATTTGACTCACAAATGAATCAACTTTCTAAAAGAAAATACCCCTCCAAGACACCCCTCTCCCATTTGTACCTTCTCTACCTATTATAATGTAAGTTCCTTGAATCTTTGGACTGTCTTCTTTTTGTTTTCCATATCCCCTAAGATTCACACTTGGCACATACTAAGTGTCCAATAAAATTTTTTTATTTATTAATTTATGTTGTCTATTTTAAATAGGCCTTCAAATGCTAATTTCATTTGAACATGAAAGCTAGAATGTACATTTTGAGGTCCTGTAATTGATTTTTTCTGTTGACATAAAAGGAAACTGAGGTCTGAAGTATTTAAGTGACTGGTCCTTCAATTGTGAGCACACTGAGAGCAAGGACTGCCCTTTGGCCATCTTTGCTTCCCCAGATCTTAACAATAGAGCCTTGCATATAGTGGACAATAAATCCCTAATTCATTGTCCAATTTAAAATTCTGTGACTTTATAGGAAAAGCTAGAATGCAAAATTGGTACCTTGATTTCGAGTCCATTGGGCTTTCTAATATGCCACACTAGCCCATGAGAACTATTCATTTGCTCCTGAAAATCCATTGGGAGATTTTATATTTCTATTGTTTAAATTCTAATTTTAAAATCTTTTTTACAAATTAGTCAGCTTCTTTGTTGCTCAGAATTATTTAAGAAGTCTGTATAGGGGAAATAAGGGTGGCTAGGTGGTAGAGTAGATAGAACACCAGGCCTGGAGTCAGGAAGATCTGAATTCAAATCTAACCTCATTCACTTACTATTTGACCTTGGGCAAGTCACTTAACCCCTATATGCATCGATTCCTCATCTATAAAATGAGGACACATCAGAAATGAAAATAGAAACTGTCCATGGTGTCACATAGTCAGACAGGACTGAGCAACAACAGATACAAACAATATCAAAACAAAACAAAAACAAGGGGAAAACACCAATGGGATCTGTTAACAGGAATGCCAATGACCATATTAACTGACTTAATTCATTTAAAACCTGGGTCTCTTGGTATTCCAGTTGATAATTGAAATGTCTGCCCTATTAAAATTTCTGTGGTCACAGAATCATAAAATTCAGAGTTAAAAGGTACCTCAGTGACCATCTAGTCCAATCCATACTAGAAAAAGAATCTCTGCTGTCTCATACCCAACAATGAGTCACCCCACAATTGATTAGAGACCTCCAGTAAGGAAAACCCTATTCCTTTTGGAGGTGATCATGCCACTTTTCTATTTGTTTAGGAGTTTTTCCTTCTCTGGAACCTAAATCAACCTCTTTCCACTCCTTGCTCCAAGTTCTCCCTTTATAGACAAATTACAACACATTTATTCTCTTTTTCTAAATGACAGTACTTTAAATACTTGATTACATCTACCCAATCCCCCACCTCCAGATGTACTTACAAGCTTCCCTTCTCCAGCCTGAATATCCCCAGATCCTTCATCTGATGCTCAGATGGCATGAACTGCAAGCCCTCTTCCACACGTGGTCTTCCCTTTTTGGACAATAGAATATTGATAGTAAATATTTAGGGATAAATTGCAAAGTTCTTGCTTCAGTATTAGCTATCAATGCTCATTATTTCACCCACCAGGGGAATGTATTTTTAAAATTAATTATTTAAAGTCAAATTATCTAACAAAGGATCATCGTGTTTCTCTTATTGATGAATTGCTTGCTTGCTTGATATTAATATAGCTCAATGCAGTTACTTTCTTCTGAGTGACAGATGATTTACATACATCCAAACAATAGCCAAGCCATATAAATGTGCTAGGCTTCAAAGAAAAAATAGGCATCAACTGATCAGTGAAATGAGCCTCATGATTTTTTTCCCCTTCTTATTTTAAAGAGCCAGCTGTCACTTTGCTGATTTCAGATTTCTACCAACTCCTGTGAAATTCACTTTTGATGTTCAGATTTGCATTTGTCTTGGAAGTTCCAAAAAAGTCCACCTGATCAGCTGGAAAAGTAAGGGGTTGTTCATAGTTAAAAACTCTCCAAATATATTTTATCAGGTCCCAGGGGAGACCAGAAGAGAAGATCCATGTCTGGGTCAGATACCCTTATTTTACTGAAAGATGTGATCACAATAAAAATATTGAAATTTAGAAAAGAAAAGGGGGATCAGAGAAAGAAGAAGCACTACGTGATATTAACCAATTGTGCTTTGATTCTGACATCTCTCCAGAAATAAAGCATAAAGGGTATAACTGACTCTTCCTACAACACATCATTAATAGGCATTTTTCTGAAAGAGGGCAAGTATGGCAGACTGAATAGAGGCTGGCCTGGGAGTCATAAAGACCTACTTTTCATTAGTGTCTCTGACATATATTAGCTGTATGACCATAAGCAAGAGACTTAACCTCTTGCTATCCTTTTAACACTGTAAGTGATAGATGATAAATGCATATTTTGAATTAGAAGGATCCTTAAAGGCCATCCATCCCTCATTTTAGAGATGAGGAAACTGAGGCACAGAGACAATAGCTAGGAAGCATCCAAAGTAGTTTAACTCATGTCTTCCTGACTCCCAATTCCTGTATATTATCCATCCGGCAATTTTCTTGTTAAGTTAATGATTTGCACGTAATAGAAGGGAATCTCCATACCAAGGGATCCTCATGCCAAATGAAATCAATATTCTTGACATGCGCCCCAAGCACCAAAGTGTTGCACATGTCTAGTAAACTATTCCCTCCTGCAAGTATATATTTCTTAGGAGAATGACGGGGTTTCCCAAACACCTCCTCCTCTCTTTCCCTGACAATGAAAATACTGAATCATTTTTTCTGTGGCTTAGGGATGAAGCAAATATAAGCCCTGTACCATACTGCTTACATAGCCTATGTACTTAATACCATTCAGGCTCAGGTCTGCTTTCTAAAGAAGTTTTTATTGTTACTCACTATCTTGCCCATTTAAATGATTAGACTGAATTGTAAACATGGGTGTTTATTCTAAGGGAAGAGAATATAAAGCAAAGATATCAGAATTTTTAAAAAATTTGATTTGCTTATTGTAGGTTTAAAAAATAAACCAAGTTAAGCCTCATTCTAAGCATAGGGTACTTTCTGTGTACATTACATGCTTATTTGGTGAGGATTATGTGCCATGAGACATTTCTCAGGCTTTTTGTATTTAAAAAGATGCTTGAAAAATTTGTTCATCCTTTGAAAAGAAGCAACTAAGAGCAATTCTATTTTTGTGGAGAGCTAAATTTTATTTGTTTTATATAAATTTGAGAAGAGTTGTAATTAGGATAAGGAGATTGGGGCTTAGACCTAGGGTGCTAGAATTTAAAGGGCACTGACAGTGTTGAAATTACTCCGGTGCAAAAACTAATTAAGGTTAACACCAAACATTTTGCTTGTTTGTTTTGGACAGGATGTGTGGCTTCAATGCTATATGGAACTACCAATAAGGAAACTCCCTCTCCTACAACTTATGTCTTAGAATGTAGCACCAATTTAGCTAATAACCATTTATCAAGGGTTTAGTCACTGTGCCAAGCACTGAGCATCCAAATAGCAAAGAAGAAAATCCTTACCCTTATCATATGGAATTCTTTCCTCTTCACCTTCTATAGGAAAGGTGGTCTCAATGTCACATTCTCTTGAAGCATCCACATTGTGTCTCCAGACCCAAGACCTCTTTTCTCCCTATTGAATTTATATTGAAAGTTGATTTGACACTTATTCATACAGCTGACCTTGGTTGTGTTTGTCAAAATTTGCTACAACAGTGAAAAATTGCTAATTATAACTCTGAATATGATCTAGAAGACCATCGTTATTGTGATTATTAATAACAATATCAATAATAACTCACATTTGTCTAATTCTTTGAGTATACAATGATTTTTTTTTTTACAACAAATCTTTGTGGTCAAATTGATTATCATTTACAGAAAGTGAAATTAAGATTCAAGGGAGGAAGAGAAAGAAAGAGAGGAAGAGGGAGAGTTAAAAAACAATAAAAAACAGGTGTGGTCTGATCAGGGCAGAAGCTTGGTCACTTGACCAATGTGATATGGAAATCACTTTAAAAGATTGATATATATTAATTTTAGGTCGTCAAGGAATTCAGCTATGTAATTCCTAAATGAAAACTCAAGTCAGCAGTCAACCTTTTATGGAGTTTTTTTTTTTTTTATTACTAACAGGAGGAAGAAAGGTATTAGAGAGAGGGGGGGGGAGGGGGGAGAAGGGAATAGGGCTTAAATACCCCCTCTGCTTAGGTTGGACCAAAGGCCCAAGGTCTTGGATAGCCTAGGCAAAGAAAAGAGATCAGTCCCTATCACTCACATGACCAAAATGGAGAAACAGTCTCAGGGCCTCCACTCCAAGCCACCAGCCTCCAACAACCTCCTTTCCTTCACCCGGAAGTCCCCAGCCTCCTCAGCTGTCCTCTACCGCACTTCCTGTGTCTCCCCTGTGCCAATGGTGGTTCTAGCTTAACCTAGGTCCGCCCAGAGGTCTGTTCCCTTTGCACATGTCTGTTAAAGGCCATATTCTCAAATAATTAAATCTTGAGTTTGCTGCAGCCCTTCCTAAATCCTGTTACCCTGAGTAGGGTGGAGATTGTAGTTTCCAAGACCTGATTCTGTCATTCCAAATATCTCCATTGTTATTGATTAGGAAATAGCCAAATCCCATCCTCTAAAGAATGGTTTGAACAGGGTTGAGTAGTTTTGAAATTCACACCATTTAAGTGATTAAATTAAATCATCCACATGGATTTTTTTATTCTTCTGGAATAAATTCTAAGCTTTAAGTAACAAAACACATCTGATTGGCTTAGGAAAGCCAAACTTCCCTAATGCTGGTCACTCTCTCTTGCTGCAACCATCACTTCCTTGATTGCCTTGCTGTTACACTGTTCCCTTTTATAGAGCAGAATTTTGTGCACTAAAACCTCTAGACCAGCATTGATAAAAGTTTTTGAGTTTGAGTGCTCAGAAGGCAAATTCAAACTGTCTGAGTCCCCTGCATTACCTGAGAGCAGAGGGATGAAGTGCTTTCTTTGGGTACCTGGACAGAGGGGCAGGGCACGCAAAAAATGTCCTCATGGGCTGGGAAGAGGGGGAACAGAGCAACTCCCAACATGCCAGCTGGGCACATGTGCCAATACTTTGCCAATGCTACTCTAGATTTTTTTCAAACTATTGTTTATCCATGCCTCCCCATTCTATACTTGAAAATTTTTCTATTACCCTATGTAGAACATGCACATGTAAAATTTGATTTATTGTTCTAGCCTGTTGAAATTCTGGACCCCAGTTCTATCATCTTTTTACCTGTCCCTTCAAGTTTTGTGTCATCTGAAGAATTTACAAGCACACCCTCATCTAAGTCATTGATAAAGATGTTGATTGGCATTAGAGCCATTCCACTTGAAACTTCCCCATTTTGCTGATATTGACTCATTCTTTGGGTCTTATCTGAATTATCATCTATTCCATATCTCTTGATTTTGACCACCAAGAAACTATTAGAGGCTTAGTTCTTGCTGGAATCTAGTTGTATATTTTTACAGATTGTTCCTCTTCTCCCCCTGCCCTAGCAGTCTAGTTTACATCATAAAAAAATGACACAAGGTTAGTCTAACTTAATTATTCTTGATGAAGCTAGGCTGATGTTCATAAACTGCCTCTTTGATAACACTTTAGGATTCTGTCAATAGTAAATGAAAGCAAGTCTATAGGTTTATGCTTTTTTCTTTTTTCCTTCCTTCCTTCCTTCCTTCCTTCCTTCCTTCCTTCCTTCCTTCCTTCCTTCCTTCCTTCCTTCCTTCCTTCCTTCCTTCCTTCCTTCCTTCCTTCCTTCCTTCCTTCCTTCCTTCCTTCCTTCCTTCCTTCCTTCCTTCCTTTTCTCTGTTTCTGTCTCTCTGTCTCTGTCTATCTGTCTCTCCCTCCCCTTTCCTCCCTCCCTTCTTCCTTCCTTCCATTTGCCCTCTTAGAACACCTTTCCTACAGTTATATCTGAAACTTCCTCCAGTGGCCAAGATTATACTTCATCTGAGTTTGGTGACTTGAATTCATTGAGGACCACTAAATATTCTCTCACCATATCCTCTCTGACCTTAGGATTTGACTTCCTTTTACCCATTTTTCTTCTGTCCTTCTCAGTCCAAAGATCATTCTTTTTGGGTGAGAAAACAGAAGCCAAATATGAGTTGAATTGATCTTAAGATTTGCAGAATCCTCAGTGACATCAATTCTAAAATGTCCCTGAGGGCTGATGACATATGAACATTTTTGGAAATTATGGTTCAAGATTGAAAAATTAAAGATGCCATAGAGAATTTTATGGAAGGATACTGATACTATGATGGGTTTGTGATGGCATCAGTGTATCAATCCATCAGTCAGCAAACATTTATTAAGTGTCTATGATGTGCCAGTGTCTGGTGATATGAAGATAACAGAAATAGTCTGTGTCCTCAAGGAGCAAACAGTTAATTTATTTATAGTGCAGTTTAATATTTAAGTAATATTTAATATTTATGGGTATCTATGAGAACAAATATTTCCTTCTAGGTCCATTAAACCACAATCAATCAATACACACACACACACACACACACACACACACACACACACACACACACACACACAGAGTTATTTTCTTTTCCCCTTCCTACCCCTGGTCTGCTTTTTCAGAGATGCTGGGAACATCTATGCTGGCCCTAGTTTCAGAAAGTTCAGATGATTTTCAACAACATGTTTGTTTTTACTTTTTAGTTGTTGGATCTATACCATATCTACCAGGAGACCATTTCAGACTTTAGGTAGGCAGGCAGGAGGCATTTAAGAAGCACCTACTATGTGACAGGCATTGTGCTTAATCATATTTGATGGAGTCTAACATTTTTTTCCTGTTTTTTTGAGTCTGAATGCTCAATTTAATCAGTGTAGGAACTACAAGGGGCAGCTGGTAAAGTAGATAGAGGGCCCAGCCTGAAATCAGGAAGACCTGATTCAAATTTGGCCCCAGTCACTTTTTAGCTATATGACCCTGCGCAAATCACTTACCCCTATTTGTCTCAGTTTCCTCCTGTGTAAAATGAGCTGGAGAAGGAAATGGAAAATCATTCTAGTATCTTTGCCAAGAAAACCCCTAATAGGGTCACAAAGAATCAAACATGATTGAACAAATGACTAAACAACAATAACAACATAAGAGAACTACTTGTGTGTTTTCCCTTTCTCCACCACCTTCTCTGTCACTTGGCTAGTCCCAAGCAGCTAAGTGGTCAATTGGACAGAGCACTGGACCTGGAACTTGGGAGATGTGAGTTCAGACCTGACTTCAAGCTCTAACTAGCTGTGTGAGACAATTATTTAACTTCTGTCTGCCTCAGCTTCCTCATCTTTAAAATGGGGGTAAAAATGACACCTACCTCCATCGTTGTTATGAGAATAAGATGAAGTGTTTGCCTTAGAGTGCTTTACAAATGCTAGCCATTGTTATTGTTACTACCACCACCACCAGTGCCATTCCTCCCCCTTCTCCCATGGGTTTTATGGAACCCTGAGAAGGTACATGATTTTCCTCAGGGTTACAAAGCTAAGAACTACTATATGTCAGAGGCGAGGTCCAAGTCTGACAGATTCCAACACGCTACCCACTCTGCTACTCTGGCTTTTAACAATTTACTCCTTATAAGTAAATACTGCTACACTGACAACATTTGGATTCTCTGACCAGTTCATGGAAAAGGGAGTTAACTTATCCTGCTTTCCGGAAATAGTCTATGAAGGGAGGTTTAGGAGCTATTGACATTTCTTCTTCTTTCATCCTAGGGAATTTGCTGTTGATTGAATAAGAAGCCCTGGATAATTGAAGGAACTCATTTGGGAGCTGAATGCAGAGGCAGGGAAAGTACCTGGTTTAATGGAAAAGAATTGATGAAATAAAATTAGGAAATCAGATCTACTGATAATGAGAACCAAAGTGTTCTAATAGCATTTAGCACTGTCAAGGGAGAGCTGAGTTCATTGCCCTGGATAGAATCTCCTGCTAATGAGGATAAACTAATTGCAGAGAACTCTCCCTGGATCATTCGAAATCCCTCTCTCCAATTCTCCTTGTAGGACAAGTGAAAAAGGAGAAGGGAGAGCAAAGCACTTCTCCAGAGTCCCAAAGTACCAGGCGTCTCCATACATCTAAGATAGCAGTATACACACGTGCTCTGCTTACTCAGGGTTTACAAAATATATCAACACCTTGAGATCAGGGCCTTTTTGAGGTTGGGGAAAGTAACTGGTTGACATTATGAGCTGAATCATTTGATGGAAATAGTGGAGAAAGAATAGGTAAGTATTCAATCCCCCCAGTTCTGAAGATCATCCTCCCCTCTCCCCATCCGTGTTCTGGGCTCCATTCTGGGTACATTGCAGATTTGTCCAACTCTGTGTGAAATCTAGCAATTTTTTAAGCTAACAGTCCCAATCTATGCTACCCACATTGATTTGTTCCCTATCTTTTTACATGTAAAGTAGGTGCGGTTTTTATGCAAAGTAAATATAAGATAATTATGGTGGACAATAGGGAGGAGAAGCTAAGCACATGAAGAAAGGCTCCAAGTAGGAGGCTGCTTTTAAAAACAACAACCAAAAAGAACCCTTACCTTCTGTCTTGGAATCAATCCTGTGTATTGGTAAGGGCTAGACAATGGCTTTAAGTGACTTGCCATGGGTCACACAGCTGGGAAGTATTTGAGGCCAGATTTGAACACAGGATCTCCCCCCTCCAGGGATGGCTATCTATCTTCTGAGCCATTTAACTGCCCCAGGAGATTGCTTTTGAGGAGGGAGTAACTTCTGGTCTCCTGTGGTAAACAGGAGATAGGTTTTTTGTTTTGAAGGAGGGCAAAAGGTCCCCATTAACTAGACTATAAAATTCATGGAAGATAGGACAGAACCATATTAAAAAGCAATTTGTTGATTGGAATCTATCTATCTATCTATCTATCTATCTATCTATCTATCTATCTATCTATCTATCTATCTATCTGTCTGTCTGTCTATCTGTCTGTCTGTCTATCTATCTATCTATCTATCTATCTATCATCTATCTATCTATCTATCTATCTATCTATCTTTCTGTCTGTCTGTCTGTCTATCAGCTATATCTATCTATCTATCTATCTGTCTGTCTATCTATCTATCTATCTTTCTATCTCTCTATCTTTCTGTCTGTCTATCTATCAGCTATATCTATCTATCTATCTGTCTATCTATCTATCCAGCTATATCTATCTGTCTATCTATCTATCTATCTATCTATCTATCTATCTATCTATCTATCTATCTATCTATCTATCTACCTGCACATGTAATGGATTCTAAAACCTAATTGCCAATCAACAAATGTTTAAGCATCTATTGTATGCTTACCACTTAGGATACAAATACAGGGAATAAAAAAAATCAAGATGGGCCATGGACTAATATATAAATATAATGTATATAGAATAACTATACAGAATACTATATACATTTTTCTCTAACTTTTTAAAAACCTGTGTGTTCAAATAGATCTATGACCTCATCAACTTCTCTATCATGGTCCCCATGCATTACTTTCACCCTACCCACCCACTCCTTTCAATTTCCTTTTCTAGGTGGTCTTCACCCATTCAAACATCATCTTCTTGAGAACAGGGTCATCACCTTTTTGCCTGTATTTGTATTTCCAATGAGCACAGTGCTTGGCACATAGTTGCTACTTTATAAGTGATCCTTGATGGACTGACTGCTTGGCTGGTCATCCATCTTCTCCCAGTATGTTGGAGACCTTCCTTGATTTCTCTCAAAATCACAAAGGTAATAGTAGAGCCCTCTGGCTGACTATTTGTCATCCCTGACCCATGCCAGGTGATCAGTTCATCTTCTTTTCCTTTCATATCATCCTTTGGCATCATCCTTTTCTTTGGAATTCCTCATTGATTCTATGTCCCACAGTACTCACATCTACCATGAAGCTCTTCATTACCCTCTGTGATTCTCATCTTTTATTCTTTGGAGGCAAAGCTATACCATGGAAACTCATAAAATTGACTACAAGATTGTGTGCGTATGACACCTATGGATAGGTATATACATGTATACATATACATCTATGCACATATGCACATTATACAAATATATCTTATAGTATATATACATATATATGCAAATATGTATATACATGTTTACATGTGCATATATACTTATGTAAATGTATATATTATAGATTATACAGAAACTAATTATATAAAAATAAGTAGATATATATATATAAGAATATAGAAATATATTATTGCTTCAGAATAAGTCCTGAGATTTTAAAAAATACATTATTAAGTAAAAATTCCTTGATCTGACATATGTAAAACTCAGTGGCTTGCTCGTTGGCTACAGGAGGGGAGTGAGAGGAGGGGAGAGAAAGAACATGAATCATGTAACCATCAAAAAATATTCTAAATTAATTAAATAAATTTTTGAAAAAATGAAAGAAATTCAAATATGGTCAAGTGTAACTACCAATAGTCTATTCTTTGACCATGTCCTTGCCTTAACTTTTTATGTGTTTTCTTTTTTTCTTTTCTTAAATTCTGAACTTAACACCAACTAAAATGAGCATTTCCCCATACATTGTAGAAAGCAAGCTTTGTATATAAACTGTGAATCTTTATTATTTAGAGATTGCATTTCTTTTCAAGTATATAATAAACTCATCAAGTAACTTTCACAACTGCCCTACTTATCTGTGATTCCGATTGGCCTTCATTCTGCTTTTTCCTCTTTTTTTTTAGGAACCTTAGTCCTATCTCCCTACCTCTCTTACTCCTCCAGTGAAAAATAAATAAAAGGCAAAGCCCTTGTCAGAAATATGCATTGTTAAGAAAGGAAAAATTCCACTGTTGGTCACGTCCAGAAATTTGTCTCCCTCTGCATCTTGTCTAACTTCTCTGCCAGGAAATGAGGATACTATATGTATCTTAGTTCTCATATGTGTCCTAACATGGTCTCCAGAATTTTTAACTGAAGTTAAATAGCTGTGAGACACCTGGTAGAGATAGCAATATATTGTAAAGAAAATAATACAGGTAAGAAACATGTATTCCTGTTCTTGTTAACAAAAGCCCCACACAAGGTAAAATTGTGTTTCTGTCTTTCTCAACTGAAAAGGGAGACTTAATAAAAGAGGATTCATATTCCAGGAAATAAAATAGTGGTACCCTCCCAAGACACTGAAAGAAGAAGAAAAAGGCCTTTGATGTTGTCATGAGTTGATCTTATATGGAAAGTTTGTGGGAAAACACAGACAAGAATTAGATAGAGTGTGAAGTCATGGAAAAGTCCCAATCTGTGTAAGTGAGAGAAGTTCTCACACCAATCTGTGTGAAATCACAGATGCAGTGTCAGAAAGCACAAACATCCGTGATGAGGAAGTGCCTCGTCCCTTTTATTGTTGCAGATCAGTAGTGTGTTATCTAATTAAAACACTAGTGTTTAGGTTATTAAATAGAGCGTGACAATTTGTTTATTAAAATTAAGTATCTCTCCCATGAATTCTGCATACCTCATGGAATAAACCATCAATCAGGACTATTTCATGTCCACACCTTCTCCTACCAGAAGAAGCTAGCCATTAAAATGATTGAAAGCTAACTACAGTAAGCAAACATCCTGGAAGTAAAATAATTTGAAAAGACTAGCTTATCACTTGCCTTGCTGGGCTCCCAGTAACTTAATAATAGATCTTAAGAACAGAAAACTGTGTTAAATCTTTGGAAGGTTACACACAAGCATTTGGCATTTAACTCTGCAAGAGATGACCTCCTGAGTCCTCAAGACAGAAAGAAACGAGTCCTTGCCCATAAAGCAGCTCTTTGGCTGACAATGTGAGATGACAAAGGAGTGACAGACAAGTGGGACAATGTACTAAAGTGAAAAAGAAAGGGGGGATTCTTTAATAAGGCATTAGAATGTTTGGGGAAGCTTGGCTAGGATGATTTTATTTTTATGTATAATACATCTGTGATTTTAAGATCTTCTATTTTAAAGGTAAATTGTGGTAACATTTAAAACTATAGGAATAGCTAATGGACCCATGAGAATACGATTTCTGTTTTCTAAAGGCTTTGTTATATATTTTTTAGTAAGTCATTTTTTTCATCCCTCAAGAATTTATACAATTTTCAACATGGGATGTAAAACAGACAGCCTCAGTTTTCATAAGCTTGAGTGTATTTGTGATAAAGAATTGTTGAGTCCATATGGTCTGTCAGCTTCCCAGAAGGCAGAATGAATGAGACCGAATGGGATGGGGACTTGGTCAGTCCATAAACATAATCTGAATTAGGCAGAATAGATTCTCCACCTTGATTCTACTCTTGGGTTATGAAGAAGGGAAGAGGGGCCAAGGTAAGGGTTAAAAGGGTGTCAGATTCACTTTCTTAAGTCCCCAATTGGGTAACTACCTTCTTTTGCTTAAGATCAAAGATCTAGATCAGGAAGGAATCCTAAGAGTTCATCTAAGGCCAAAGACCTTTTTTTTTTTTAACCAGATGAGGAAACTGAAGCTTAGCAATAGCAACTAAGATGCACAAAGTCACAAAGGTATTTGGGAAATTCTCTAATATTCGCAATATGGATCTTCTTTAACAATATGATAAACATGGCAATAAGTACTGTGTGATAAAACATGTACAACTTTTATTACCTGCCATTTTGGGAAGAGATGGAAGACAGGGAGAAAAAACATAGATTGCAAAATGTCAGAAAATGATTATTAAAAATTGTATCAACATGTAATCTGGAAAAAAAATAAAATTTAAAAAGGTACTTGGGAGTTAGAATTGAAAAGGACCTGCCTTACATTTCCATATCATTGTATTTTCACCTTTGGCAATCTCATTTAATTTTCTGGCAAGGTAGACAGGACAGGTGGTAACCTACACATTCTTTTTTAAATCGAAGAGATAGTGATGAAGCTAGAAAGAGAACCCAGATGTCATAACACTATGTTTTTCTAGGGGTTCTTAACCTTCTCTGTCTGTGTATCTTGGATCCTTTGGCAATCTGGTGAGATTTATTTAACCCCTTTAAGATGAATGTTTCTAAATACTTAAAATATAGATAAGATCTTAAAGGAATTCCTTGGTAGTTATAGTTTTAAGGAATTAAAAACAGAGGATTTGTTTAGAGTTAGGTATTTTTACTAAGGTGATATAGTTAGTACAGTTGGTACAAAACATCCTTCAAAAAGTCTACCATATTAATCTTCTATGAATTCATTCAGGTTCCAGGGGAAAGCAAGTTCAAGGTTGCATAGCTCAAATAGCAAAGGGGCAAACTTAGACTTCTTAATTATTTGAAATCCTAAAAGATTTGAAATCTTCTAGGCTCCTTATAGTCATAAATCTTTTCTCATATATTTTTGGCTCCCAAAGCACCCCTGCTGACGGTTGTTGCTTTTCCCCAAGACATTTCTTAGACACTGGTGAAAAATCCAAATAAAACTTTAAAAAGTCTTTTTTTTTTTTCTGGAAGGGTGGGAGCAAAGGGAATGGATGAGACATAGGAACTATAGAAAAACCACTGGATAACCACTTAGAATAACAATTTCTATTCCTACCACTTCCTGCCTTTGTGACCTTTAAAAATTCTCTTTAATTCTCTAGATCTCAGTTTCCTCATCTGTAAAAATAAGGGATTGGGCAATGTGATCTCTAGGATCCTTTCTAGTCCTATACCAAGGATGCTTGGGCCATCAATCCTCATTTTCCTTCACTTAGAATTTATCTATTATTTCCTATTGTGCTAGTTGCTAGAGAAATAAAGACAGAATGGGAGGGGGTGGATCTATGCCCTAGAAGTGAAGTGAACTTTCACATGGAGTGAAATGATTTTATGTAGAGATTAAGCAGAAAGAACTGAATTGGAAGTCAAAGTATGTATTCAAATCCTGTTACTTGGTTCCCATTTGACCTTGGGCAAGTCACTTAACCTCTATAGTTTCTTTATCTATAAAACAAAGAAATTGAACTAAATAACTTCTCAGGTCTCTTTTAGCTCTAGATTTATCATTCTATAATTCTTTCTAGATATAAATCTATGATTTATCCCTATGCCAGATTGCTTTTCATTTCCCCCCAGCTCTATCCCCCCACCCCACCAGCCCAAACAGTTCTTTATTTCTAAGACAAATTATACCATCCATGAAAGGAAAGTATTCAACCTACTTGCCTATGATGAGGAAACAAAGTAAGTTAGCAGTATTTGTGTTTCATTTACTCAGCAATTTTCTCTAACCACATTGTAATCATTTTGTTGAGGGCAGTGTGAATAAGACCTATAGTAATAGAGATTCATTGATCTAAAGATGGGATCAACAAAAAAGCATTTGTTTCTTTTGTAGTGTATAAGTGTTGAAGAGGAGAATGGAGGAGACAGGATAAACAACAAAAAAAAAGACAAGTCCTTAGTGCCAGAGTATGAAACCTAGATTTCATCCACAGATTGGTGACAGCTTTATCAACAGGCTTTTTCTCCCCTACCAGCTGGTTAAGCGGATGGATGCTGGAGGTCCTCAAATGCCCTACCTCACTTGTGTTAAAAATGATGGGGGGAAAAGAAAGAAAGAAAGTGAATGGAAGTAAGTGAGGTTGGCCAAGAGGTGACATTAAGGATCATGCCACTCAAAAGGAACTCATCCTCGGTGCTGTCCTTGACTATTTATGGGAGCCCAGAAAGGCTGCCATAAGAATGATGATTCCCATCTTCATAAATGTTCTATTTTCACTTTTGCTGGAGACTTCAGAATTCTCTCCTTTTTGTTTCTAGAGATTATCAGGATTTATAGTCTTAAATTTTGGGGGTTGTGGTTGGGTTGGTTTTCTTTTTTTTGGACTCTTCTTCCTTTCTTTTTACTTTGTTGATGTTTATATATAGGTCTGTATGCATATGTGTATAAACATACATATGGATGTCACTAGTATCTTTTATCTTTTAATTATCTTTTCATCGCCATATCTGCAGAAATTGGAGGATTATATAGCAGGATGTAGGATACTTTCTAGAATCAAGGTGTCCTATCTTTGCTCCTTCTGATTACAAGACCCATTTTTACCTCTCACCTGCTTTCTAGCCTATCCTAACATCACTGACAAAATGCAGCTAGTTAGGAAACGATCCTTTAAAAAATGTATATAATTTCACAAAATCCCCAGATTAGAAGATCTGTCAGAGGCCACCTGATCCAACTCAAACTAGAACAAGAATCTCTTCTACATCATACAGAACAAGTGATTGTCCAACTTCTCCTTGAGAATCTCTGATGGAGAAGCCCCCGCTTCTGGAGAGAGCGCTTTCCCTTTTCTCTTCTTCAGTTCATCATTCATTTATTTTCAATGTTCTTTTCTAATTTGGAGTCTTAAATTTTCTACCTCCTTCATAACCCTTCCTTCTCCACCCATTGAGAAGACAAGCAAAATAATGTCAATTATCCTTGTGAAATCACGCAAAACATATTTCCATATTAACCATGTTGCAATAAACAAATAAATAAATAAAGAGAGTGAGAAAATTAGACTTCAGTTTTTCATTCAGAGTTCATCAGTTCCCTCTCTGGAGGTAGAAAGCATTTTTTTATCACAAGTCCTTTGGAATTTCTTGGATCATTATATTAACTGAAGTAGCCAAGTTGTTCATGGTTGATCAACCTGATAGTGTTAATATTGCTGGGCACAATGACTCAGCTCGATTCTTCTCACTTGGCTTTGCATCACTTCCTATAGGTCTTGCTAAGTTTTTAAAGCCCCCTATTTTTCTTATAGCACAATAGCACTTTATCACAATCATATGCTACAATTCATTCAGGCATTCCCCAAATGATGGCTATTCTCTCACTTTCCAATGCTTTGGTACCACAAAAAAAGCTGTTAAAATATTTTTGTACATTTATGTCCTTTTCTTTTTATTTTGATCTCCTTGGTGTAGAGATCTAGTATTTATGGGTCAAAAAGTATGCACTATTTTATAGCCCTTTGGGCCTGTTTACAAATAGGTCTTCAAAATGGTTGAACTGATTCACACTAGGATTCATCTTCCTGAGTTCAAATCTAGCTTCAGATACTTAACTGGCTGTGTGACCCTGGGAAGTCATTCAACCCTATTTGCCTCAGTTTCCTCATCTGGAAAATGAACTAGGGAAGAGAATAGCAAACCCCTCTAGCATCTTTGTCAAAAAATAAAAAATAACCTAAATGGGGTCCTAAAGAGTCAGCCAGAGCTGAAATGACTGAATAACAATAGTTAAAAAGTTTCTTACAGAAGTTGTGAGTTACAAAGGCCTGTTATTAGATCACAGAAGTAGAAAAAAAAGTATATTTTTGTCTTCTAGATTAAGTTCATCCTTGTTCCAGATAACATCATCTTAATGAAATAAGTAAGACATAAGCATTATTAAGCTCTCATTCAAGAATGGAAGTTATTAGCTCAAAATACAACTATTTTTAAATATCTCAAAATAGACAACTTTAAGAGAAGTCAGCACACGCTGAGATTCATCTTCAGAATGTGTGCTGTTCTTTTAGAAAATCTCAGTCCTATAAAGAATGTGATGCTAACAGGATGCTTGATTTCCTTTTGTAAAAACTGCCAGCAGGCCTGAAGTTCAGAGTGTTTATATGATCTTTGAAAAAACTACACTTAGTTAAATTCCTCAAATTAGCTTCATAGAAATTGTAGGATTTATCATGTCCATAGATGAAGAGCTGAAAAGAACCTTAAAGAGGCCGCCTAGTCCAACTCTGGCATTTACAGATGGGGAAACTGAGGCCTATGGAGGTTCAGATTCACCCAAAGTCACATTGACAATGTGCATCAAAAGTAGCTTTTGAACTCAGGTCTCTGGATTCCCAAACCAGTGCTCTTTCTACTGACTGGCTGAACATTTTTGTTCTTGTAGATTTGCTATATCTGCTCCTTAAATGGCATCTTACCTTTTGTTGATTATTGATTATTTAATGGGTTAAGAACTACCAGAAGTGATCTATGCTATTATATTTTAACTTGGGAGACCCACAGACTCACACATCAGCTTGTAAAAACAGAATCAGAAGGTGATATTAAACACACACACATGCACAAGAAATCCCTTAGATGGAAGTGTTCCAACCTGGATTCCATGACAGCCAAGACTCCACCATATTGTGTTGCCTTCAATTTAATTAAAAAGAGAATATTCATTCAGCCCCTAACCACGATGCCTGAGGTGTTGTGCCCTTTACTGGGGATGTGAGGCCCTTAGGAATGGGGGATGGATACTGTATTATTAAAACTTGTATGTATCCCTCATGCCTGGCACAAAATAAGTGTTTATTGATCAACTAATTGGGTAGGGATACAAAGACAAGAACAAAACAGATCCTACCTTCAACATGCTTACATTCTACTGAGAAGCTCACATCATACTAGTCCCTTACACTATTCTAGTTTTTAATAATTAGTATTTACATAGAATTTCAGGGTTTGCAAAATATTTTAAAACTATTATTTTATTTTATCCTTATAATATTCCTGGGGTATAAGTGCTGTTATTATCCTTATTTTTTATTATATCTTCAAGGAAGCAAAGATTAAGTGACTTGCTAAGGATCACAGAGCTAGTCAGTTTCTGAGACTGGATTTGAACTCTTGAAACCAGGCCCAATACTCTATCCACTGGGACTCCTAGCTGACTAAATGCATTCTGGGGCTCTCGGCTCCAAAACTTTCAGAGCCATCCTTAAATCTGAAAGTTGAAATTTATTGTCTCTGTCTCTGACTCTGTCTCTCTGTGTCTCTGTCTCTGTCTGTCTCTGTCTGTCTGTCTGTCTGTCTGTCTCTCTCTCTCTCTCTCTCTCTCTCTCTCTCTCTCTCTCTCTCTCTCTCTCCCTCCAGGCTTTGGAGCAAGAGGGCTTTTCTTGTATAATTCCATTCATTGTAACCCATTCCTTACCTTGTGTAGTCTGAACTCCATGGCTCTGGCTTGGCAGATTGTTATTTATTATTTTCTGAACTCTAATCTCATTAAGGTAGGCAGTTTAGATTTACAGTTATGCTCCTTGCATTTGGGTGTCTATTTGATAATAACTCAGTGATTAAACAAAAGCATCCCAAAGATGACAAACAGAGATAGGGAGCCATTTTCTCTAAATGGCAGTGTTTATGTAATTACAGAAACTCAGGGAAATAGATTAGAAACAACAGACAAAGGAGGCACACCTGGGAATTACAATATGAATAGCATTTCAATCAATGATTTAAATCTGTTGCCAATGGCTGCTTCCATTGGCCAATACAGGTAAAAATTAAGGGGGAAGAAAGTACCTACTTAAAAAAAAAACAATAAATCATATCCATCAAGCCCTAAACCTCTTCATCTATATCTGAAAAAATGTTTGAAGTTGAGAAATGCTAGTATTTTGGGTAAAGCTGCCAATTGCCATACCTACACTGTTTCCACTCTCATTTCTTGTTGCTAATTTAGAGTTGTTTATTTCATCTTTGACATGCTAAAAAGTGTTTAGCCTTTTGAATATTTTTATAATTTAATGTCATTTCCAGGCTCTTCCATTTTTTCCATAATGCCATCTGTTTAGTAAACAGAGGCAACTGATTGATATGAAACCTAAAAAAGTTCATAATGACAAGCAAATAACAGATGATAGATTAGATAAGAACAAGTCATTAAGATGGCCTATAAAAGGACAGCCATCTGTAGCGTACAAACAATTTTCTTCTCCATGACAGCAGCAACTTTCTAACTCAGTGACAGCTATGGATTTATGGTATGAAAAAAGTTAGCCTTCAAAATTGAAGAGCTTTGAGTTTGGGGCTAATTAGCACAACTTATTTTAGTGAAATGGATTAGAAAGAGTTCTGGAAGAGACATGACTGAGAATTCTGCCTTTACTACTTTGCTGACTGGGTATCTATAATTAGCTTGCTTGACTTCTCAGACTCTATTTTCTCATCTGTAAAACAGGGATAATGTACACTCCTTGAGGACAAGAGCAAGAATGGTTTTCTTTTTTGTCTTTGGTGTCCCCAGGGCTATGCCTAGTACAAAAGAGGCTGTTTATAAAAGCTTTTTGAATTGAATTCATTTGAAATGAATGAAATAATATTTTCAGACATTAACCCCCTAATTTTCTGAGTAGCCTAACTGAGAAAATGTATGTAGAAGCAATTTCCAAAGTTTAAAATGCCATTTGTAATATTGTCATTGGGGATCAAGATTTATTTTTTAAATCCTTTTGGGAACCATCTCTTCTGATAAACATATGACTGTTGCTTTTTTCTTTCTTTCTTTCTTTTTTTAACAACACATTTATTTATTTGGTTGGTTGTTACATTAAAGTTCCCAAGTTATCTCTCTCCCTCCCTCCTCTCCCTTGCACTAGGGGAAGGCATCATTTGATAAAAAAAAAAGTGTATATATAAAATTATGTCTTTATCAATTTATCAATTCTTTCTCTGGATGTGGACATACACAAGTCATCCTTCGAACACTATTTCTGTTGCTGCATAGAATGTTCTCTTGGTTCTGCTCCTTTCATATTTCATAATTTCATATCGGTCTTTCCGTGACTTTTAAAAAATTAACCTGCTGATGTCATTTCTCTTTTCTCATTATATAATTAACTATATACAAATATACTATGTGGTCTTATCCATCAGTAAATGTTTCAGTCTCTAGTATTTCTGAAAAATGTTTTATTGACTACTTTTTACACCTTAGACCAATGGTGGCAAACCTATGGCACATGTGCCAGAGGGGGCACTCAGAGCCCTCTCTGTGGGCATGCACTCTGTCACCCCAGCACAGAGTTCACCAAAGTTTGTTACTAGAAAACCAGAGGGATGTGAGGCCAGGCTGCTCCTCATCCTCCTCCACAGGCACCTGAAGACATTTCTCACATCATCCACCAATCTAAAAGGTTTGTCATCACTACCCCAGATACTTTCTGTGTGGGATACCTGGACCCCTCCAACTCTACCATGGATCCCTTCCTTATTAACAAAGGACAATTAAGGGAGAAAAGCAAGAAATGACCACCACCTTGGTTTTGCTTATTTTTTCTTTATTACTCAGAAAGGCTTACTAGAAGGGTAGGAGTAGGAATGAAGGGTGATTCTGGAAAACATTACAAAGTACAATCAAAAGGCATCATAAATGAAAACAAAGCAATATCCCCAGCAACCAATATAGCTACCATGTCTGCCAACATATGCAATATTAGGTCTCCTTTCTATGGGGAAATTTGTTTGATCCCAAGTCCTTTAGTATCCAAATTCAAGTCTTCATATTATATATACATACATATACACATATGTGGGTTATATAATACATACCTGTATATAGGCATGCATTATATATTTATATTATAAGTTTATCCCCAATAGAATATATATAATAACTTGTGTGTATAATACTAATGTATATCCTAATGTACATAGATACTAGTATGATGATATATTCTATTCATACATATATTACTTACCTACATATTAAAATTAATATTTTATTATGAATTATATATTTTATTTTGGATTGTGTATTATTCAATTATAATTTATATGCATATGCATATTATCATATATACACATATTTAGGTAAATTCATTCTATATGCATGCTTGTATATATATTTATATACACACAATATATATATACCTATATACGTCTTTTTTTTTAAATCACTTTCTTTCTGAATCTGATTTTCCTTCCTCCTCTTCTCAGAAAGCTACCTTTTGCAATAAAAATAATTTTAAAAATAAAGGGGAAAAAGTAATTCAGCAAAAGTAAGAAACATATGCACCAGATCTGATGGTAGATACATCAGGCCACATCTATAGTGCTCCATCTCTTTGGGGGCATGGGGTCCATTTTCTGAATTCTTTTCTAGAACCAGCTATCTTTGAAGACCTTAGTATTCTAGCAACTTCTGAACTACAAGTGTGAGTCATCATTAAGAGGAGAGCTTCCTTCAATTATAGTCTTTTAAACTCACAGTTATTGAATGAGACAACTAGAAAGAGCTGGAGTCATTATCTAAGGAACCTTCTACCTGACCCTGTCTTCTAGTTGAGGGACAGGAATGAAGAACACATGGCTAGTTAGGGACAAAACCCCTAGAGGGGACCAAGAGAGTGTTCTTTCTCCTCTAGTTATGACCTGGTTTTAGTCAATTGAATAATTGTTCATAAAACACAAAAGGAAGAACCGAAAAAAATGTGGAATTAAAAAATAAATTGTTGCCTGATCTTTTAATGATTCTGTTTTATATTCAGTAAAGAATAATTAATTTTGTACAGCATTAGGTCTAAGTCCTTGGCGCTCTATAATTTGAGAGAGACTCAATCTTCTGATAATTTAAAACTGGGTTGAATTTGTCTGTACCTTAATTGGGAATCATTTTAATATTTCCTTAGCAACATTAAATGAGCTACATAGTCAATATTTAGGTATTTTCAATTGGACAGGGACTTAAATACTCTGTCATTAATATTTAGAATGGAAATAGATGCTAATATGTGCTTTAAATGAAACCATTTATCAACACCTTTTTAGTGTCTCAATTGTTCTCTTCAGGCATTTTCAGTCACATCCAACTCTGTGACCCTCTTATGAAGTTTTCTTGACAAAGATGATCCTGAAATGATTTGCCATTTCCTTCTCTGGCTCATTTTTTTACATGTCAAAGCAATTCTTTAATATTTGTTTTCTGATGTTTGGCAATCCATGTTCTCTCTCTTTCTCCCCATGAAGGCAGGTAATATGATCTAGGTTGTACACATGTTGTCATACAATACATATTTCCTTGTTCATCATGTTGTGAATAAAGACACACATTGCTTATGCTACAGAAAACTTCATGGCGGAAATGAAGAATGGCAAGAACCCATCTCTGCCTTCTATGGTGGTGGATAGCCCTTTTTTAAAAAAAAATCATGAATCTTTTGTAGTTGTCCTGGATTCTTGCCTTTTGTAATAGATAAATATATATGAATATATATATATATACATACATATATATATATATATGTTTTTTTTTTTTGCTGCTAATAGTTAAGTCGCTCACAGTTGGTCATCATATATTATTGCTCTTGCTGTGTCCCAAGTTTTCCTGGTTCTGCTCACTTTACTTTGCATCATTTCAGATAAGTCTTTTCAGGTTTTTTTTTTTTTGGGGGGGGGACATCATCTTATTTGTAATTTCTTATGGGCACAACAGTATTCCATTACAAGTTTATACCACAACTCCCCAGTTAATGGACATTTTTCAGTTTCCATTTTTTTGCCACCATAAAAAGAGCCACTATAAATATTTTTGTTAACTCCAGCTCATTTTCCCGATGAGGAAACTAAGATAAACAGGGTTAAGTGACTTGGCCAGAGTCAACATCTAAAAAGGGACTGAGTCTGGGTTTATACCAGATCTTCCTGACTCCTGGTCCGATATTCTATGGACCATGCCACCTAGCTGTCCCACCTACAGAAAGGCATCTATTTGCCATTCCAGAAGCAGGCTGATGAGACAAATTTTTTGACTACCTTCCTTTAGCAAAAGCCTTGCATGAAGCCAGGACCTTAATTATCAACATTGACTAGAGTTTTGTGAGAGCATAGAAAGATTTCTGGGTAGCCTGAGATCCCTGAACATTTTATAATTTACTGTGTCGTTAAAGTGTGGAAAGTCCCCAATTGGGCTTTTAGGTGGGAAAAGCCCTCTCCATCTCCACTCTAATGATCTCACCTGGACATGATTCTTGGTAGACAGGCAGCACACACCTATTCCCAGAGGAATATCTGGCGGATTTGTTTTTAAAAGACTAATACCAACTTTTTAACTTAATGCTTGTTTCTACAGTGGGGTGGATTTAAGCTAGACACCGGCCCCATAAAGTGTGGTTAAAGAGATTGTTCTTTTACAGGGACTTCTCTCTCCTCTTGCTTGTTTGAGGAAGTTTTTGAATCTTGGCAACGGACTAGATTTGGAGGCTCAGCCAACCCTTTCAGTTATCTTATTGTGAAGGAATTTCATCCTATTGACTTGAATGATGTCCCTTTTGGTCCTATAGATGGGATCATTTATAAAATCCATCATTCTTCTGTATTGAGAAACAATAAAGAAATTCTGTATCATTCAACCACTCATCACCATGAGTTATCACCATCTTGTAATCTTTGTTAACGCAAATTGCTTCAATAGCCTGGTGGACCATTTGGGCTGTTCAGAATGT
Source organism: Monodelphis domestica (assembly GCF_027887165.1). Taxonomy (NCBI): domain Eukaryota; kingdom Metazoa; phylum Chordata; class Mammalia; order Didelphimorphia; family Didelphidae; genus Monodelphis; species Monodelphis domestica. Next base: position 21,223,099 of record NC_077233.1, on the reverse strand, counting down.
GTCTTCCTCACATTGTAGCTGTTCGTCTTCCTCACATTGTAGCGATTATTTTAACTCAACTCTGTAGGAAGTTTAGACGAATGAATGGTAAATTTAGCTGCCAGTCACTTGGTTTTATACATCCTCTTCCCCTGTAGAGGTTGACTATGGAACAAAGAGGAAGAACAAGAGATGAGATGGTGACTTAGGAAGCCCACGTGGTTGCTTTTCAATCTTGTCTCTTCCACTAGTTATCGAAGCGACCCATACGCCAATGACTTCTTAGGCATCGTCCCTATTTCCTCATTCCTATTTTGAGTTTAAATTTATGTTTCCTGCTTCTTGAGTGGGGAAAAAAGCCCCTCGAGGTCATTCATGTCGAGCACATTTTTTATGGCTGAGGCAGTAGATTCTCACAGAGGTCAGGCAACTGTCCTGAGGTTCCCCAGTGACAAAGCCAGGATTCCAATCTGATTCCTGGAGGGCAGCTCTTTTTCTTACCCCAGGGGGTACCATGTTCACTCAGATAGCAAGCCTCTTTTCCTATCAGGGCTCCCCCGAAACCTCCAGGGGAGTCAGACATGTGAACAAAGCAGAAGGGAGAAAAACCTACCTAGATGTATATGTATACACACATATATGTATTTCTGTAGATAGATACATACATGTAGATATAGGTACATATATATACACACATATGTCTGTATAGACTCCCATGGACATAGACATGTATAGAGAGATATCTATCTAAACATGTATACAGGTATCCACATGCTTACATGCATATAATATCCCCATACATTTCTATCTGCATATATTTGGCTCTTATTCCTGAGTTCAAATTTGGCCCCAGAAATTTCTTAGCTGTATGACCTTGAACAAGTCACTTAACCCTCTTTGCCTCAGTTTCCTAATCTGTCAAATTGACTGGAGAAGGAAATAACAGACCATTCTAGTACCTTTGCCAAGAAAAACGCAAAAGAGGTCATATAAAGTCAGATACGACTGAAACAACTGAACAACAGATATGCACACTTCTATCCATATATACATTGATACAGATATATCCATACATACCCATGTGTACACATGTATGTGGATACACCTAGAGTCATGGATACATGCGAACGTGTGTGTATTGTATACCTAACAGAGAACCACCAAATGAATCAGCTGATCAACAAGCTGCTTTGATTGCAAGAAGCTTCTCATTTTAACTAGTCTTTCTCCAATCTCAGGAAAGCTAGGCTGAAAATTCCATTTTGAAAACCTGGTAAAGATGGCACTAAAATGCTTTTATTTTATTTTATTTTATTGGATTTTTTTTAATTTTTATTTGGTCATTTCCAAACATTATTCATTGGAAACAAAGATCATTTTCTTTTCTTCCTTTCCCCCCCTCCCACCACCTCTCCCACAGCTGATGCACAATTCCACTGGTTATCACATGTACTAAAATGCTTTTAAACCCTCACCTTCCATCTGAGAATCATACTGTGTAATGATCCAAGCCAGAAGAGTGGTATGGGCTAGGCAATGGTTGTTACGTGACTTCCTCTATAAATAGCTAGGAAGTGTCTGAGGTCAAATTTGAACCCAGAACCTCCTTTCTCTAAAGCCTGGTTCTCAATCCACTGAGCCACCCAGCAGCCCCCCAAAAATATACTTCTATAAACAAAGACCCTTCATGAAAGGCAGTGTTGCCTTAATGGAAAGCGGCTTGAAGAAAATCAACTGCATCATTAGATAAATTATTGAGCATCTCTGGGTTTTAGTTAACTCCTTAATGCTGATTTTTTACTAGATTATTTCCAAAGTTTAGTCCACCAAGAAAATTTGCTGATTTCCCTGATCATCTTGCCTTAAGGCATATATGCCAAGCTTGAAATAGCTGATGAATGACTAGCAATTAGCAGCCCAAGTTAAAAAGACAAACAGTTCCCTCAATCATACAAGAAATATTTGCTGATATTCCCAATAGAGAACTCAAAAGCATAAGGTAGTTGATATACCTCATCTTTCGAATTTGTGTTTTCTTCTATAAACAAGCAATGTTTTCTCTATCTTGGCTTTGTCTGCTGGTTTGACAATTTTAGCTAATTAAAACAACTGAGTTGTCCAGATTGTTTTTTGGTTTCATGATATGCACGCTTTAAAAAAAAAAAATTAAACCTTTTTTTTTCCAGATTGCATTTTGGTACAATTTTCAATAATTGTTTTCTCAAATTCATTGATCCATGATCTCCCCCCTCCCTCTCTCCCTCCATCCTCCTTACCCTCTCCCTTTTATACAGGTGGTACATATGTTATTAAACATACACATTTCTGTGTTCATCATGTTGTGAAAGAAGACACACACTAGAGAAAAATTAAAATTCATGCAGGAAATAAAATGAAGAATGATCTATTTCAATCTGTATTTAGTCTTCATTGGTTCCTTCTGTGGTGGTAGATAGCCTTTTTTTTTTTTCCTCAGGTCCCTTGGAGTTATCCTGAATCCTTATATTGATAATAATAGTTAGGGATATGCACACTTGGATGGGTGGGGGAAATGATTATTTTATAAGGGACAATAGAGTTTTTTCTTCAGCTTTTACTCTGGGAACACTTGATTGGAAAATCCCTGTATCCGTTGGGAAAAAGTATATCTATATCTCTCCATCTCTTCTTCCATCCATCCATCCATCCATCCATGCATGCATGCATGCATCCATCCATCTATTTATCATCTATTTATCTATCTTTCCATCTATCTATCTCACCATCTATCTATGCATACACATGCATGCATACATATTTATATAGAGAGAAATATATAGTTATTAGCTAAAAATCTTTATCTAATTTCATATATATATATATACATACACACATTTCAAATTCTCTTTGTGTCCATTAGATCTCATTGAAAAATGTTTTTATTTCAATATCCATTGCCAGTTCTTGTCCACAAAAATAGCACCAAATATTCAAGTGTTGTATTATTTTTGTTTTAACAAATTGTGTGAGTAATAGTTTCCCTAGTGATCTTGAAGTTGGTGCTTTTCCTCTTTAATGGATGTAATATATTTGTAAACATGTTTCTTAACTTACTTGAAAACATGTTGGTTCCATTCCATTTATTTGCAGACAACTTACTGTCTCTTGGATCTTTAGCTTCCCTTTTTTTTTTCTAATGACTCCTGTGAAATATTATTTTAATGAACCTATGAAACACATCATTGTATTCTTTATTTTTGTGGTTGGACCGCTAATGATACTCATCCATTAAGTAAATGGCTTTGTAGGCATTGCAAATGTAATAAATAAAGTTAGTCGGTTCTTTCTTACTCTTTTTCTGCTGATGGGCATACCGCATGCTGAGAAGGTAATGTTTCATGACCAGAATAGTTCCCTTTGTAGGCGGATTGGGAATCTTTGCATTTAGGCTCCTTCAAGAAAAAAAAAAAAGATGGAAGAACATTCTACTAGCTTATTTGCATCTCTGACCACTTTTTTTTTAAATCAAGATATAATAGAAGGATTTGCCAGCTCAGACATTATATTTCAATGCTTCATGCATAGAAAATAATTTAGTTCTCAATTAGAAAGAAGATTGATTGTCTATAAATAAAGAAAGGATGACCAAAAAGGAGAAGAGATCTGAATGTATACTTTGAAGTTTCCTGAAAAGAAAGCAGCTTCAGAAGAGGGAATTGAGGTGGAGAACAAAAAGGCCAGTTTCCTCTTCATCAAAGAATGTATCCTCCTACTTCAAGAAATAAGACAAAAACTATTTTCTTAAGTTTTTATAAGTGGAATTCAGTTGCTCCAAGGAATCCCATGTTAAAGGCATATGGCATAATTGTGTAGGATACTTGTTGCTGAAACTGGCCTGCTATCTGTACAGAGTAGAGTATATCCCCAAGGTGTATGGAGTTCTTTACACCAGAGGTTTTCTATGTTCCTTCTTTCTTTGCCCTTGTAGAGTTCCTAGCTTCCTTCTATGTACAGCATTTGTACCCCCTCGCTTGTGAGTCCTTCCCTTATCCCACCAGCCACTGGTGCCCTCACCCTTTTGGAATGACTTTATATTTGGATAAAAATATTATTTGATTATCTCTGTATTAGAATCACTCTTGCCCCACAATCCTCCAGTGCAATTTAAGCCCCTTAAAGGCAGTGACTTTTGTGTTTTGTGTTTGTACCCCCAAATCCTAGCATAGTCACTGTTATTTTTGTAAAGATGGGAGATTATTGAGTCCATTGATGTCAATTAAAGGCAGCAGCAAGATGCTATGCCTTGATACCTCAGGCCATTTGTCAATCATAGACCTTAGGCTAAATGCCAAAAGTCCTTGAAAGCTAGTCAATGTGCTGGAGTGATGTCATACAGCAAGTGTGTTTTAGATTGACTGAGATAATAGTCACACCCTTTTAGGTAATACAAAAAATATTAAACTAGTTTTTGAATTAAGTAGGAGTGATGAGCCAAGGGAGAGCAGTTCTAGTCACACCTCTGAGAAGGAATTATTGGGGGAAGAGAGAACCTCTCTATCCTGGCGCTGGTCTCTTCCCTGCCAACCTTAGAGTCCGTAGACACTTAATAAACGTCTGTAGAAATTATCATGTACAGCAGAACTGGAAACCAACCCCTCATCCAAGGCCTCAGCATACACATTCACCCCTGCCTTTTGCCACATGTTAGGAGTTTAATAGAAAGGGAAATCTTGGGATCAATAAATGATACCATCAAGTTGAAGATGCTGTATTTGATATGGATATTGGACTGATTTTATGGGAGAAATGTATTTCTGGACTAATCTGGGAAATGCCATTTATTCACTGAAGGAGTGAGAGTTGCCATCTCATTTCTGATTACTATTTTTGTGAGATGGTTATTTCTATATGGCTCTTATCAATAGCCTCAGCCTAGTTCTGCTGGCAGGATTTCTAGGGCTCCCAGAACCATGGAAAGCACCTGCCACTGAGGCTAGAAGTATTAATTTTTAGACAGTTTCTAAGAAGCTCCTAGGAGTCGCTGCTGATTTGGGGACAGACAGAAGGACTGGCAGTGAATCTACTCCCTTTCCCCAGGCAAGGCTATCAGTTTTTTGCTTTAATATGATGGTCTGAGAAGTTGATTCAGAAGAAAGAAAATGTGCAGAGCTTTTTCTCATCTCATCTCATCTTCTTTTCACATCAAAGGGATTCTGTGGGAGCCATCTTCAATTTTGGGAAATGACTCTCCTATCAAGACAACTACTAAAAAGAGGTTTCAGTTGTATTAAATTTGTTACTTTGATTTATTTTTTCCTCTTGGGTTGTTGTTGGGAGATGAAAGATGATATCCTGCCTAGCCCTGGAGCTTGATTCTGCTCCGCAGTCTTCATGTTTGGAGTTTGTTTGGGCATATTAATTTCTTGCTCTTGTCCCTGTGTCTTGTTTCCTGGAGCATCTGTTACCACTGTCCCTAGGCTACAGTAGTGTTATGCCTTGTTCCCATGTGAGAATTGGCAAGTATAAACTTGATAAGGTAGTAGAGAGTCCAAAGGGGTCAATTCCATCACAAGATTACAGGTCTAGAGCTTAAGCAACCTTAGAGACTCTCTAGGCCACTTCCTTTATTTTATAAGTGAGACTTGCAGAGGTTAAACAATTTGGCCAAGGTCCTGCCATTAGTAAATGGCAGAGCCAAGATTCAAACGAATTCATCCAATGGAATCTAGCTCTTGTCCCCTTATACCACAAAACACCCACCTCCCTGTTCAGTTTTAAGAATCAGATGAGATGATATATATATATAAAAGTACTCAACAAGCTTAAAAATGCTATATCAATGCCCAGATACCCATATTGTTTCATTTAGTCTTTATCTGTGATTTAATTTGCATAGGGAACTCTGGTATAGAAATTTCCACCCTAGAAGGAAAAAGGGCCACTTATACATAGATTATCATCTTAAAGCATTATTGGAGACCCAGAAGCATTAAGTGATTGACCCAATTCACACAGTTAGAGTGCAAAGCTGGAATCAGACTGCCTACTTTTACCTTTTTGCCTATTTCTGGATCCATGCTTGCAACATGGCTTGGAAATTGTAGCCTGTGATTCCAGTATGGTATATGGTACACCATGTGGGTCGGCTTCCTTGGGTGGCACTATGATCAGAAATAGTGAGTCTGGCAAAACCCAATGGAATTGTGTATCAGATATGGGAGGGGACTGAAGGGAGGGAAGGGAAAGAAAATGATTTTTGTAATCCTGGAAAAATGCTCTAAATTAATCAATTAAATAAAATTTAAAAAATAAAAAAATAAAATTTTTTTTAAAATAGTGAGTCTGACTTGGACCAGAGAGTCCTCTGCAGTGGGATCTGGCTGGTAGAATGGGATCTATGTGGGTCGTGTGGTTTTTTAAATCTATTCAGATCAAAGTGAAGTAAAATACCACATTGCCCAAATGTTCATTTAGCTTCAAAAAATAAAGCTGCCCTCAGGTTTAGATGAAAGTATTTCCCTACAGATAAACCTACCTTGAAAGAGAGATTATTGCTACCTTGGTAACTAAAGTCTTTGAATGGGGTTCAAAATTGACTTAACTTACACCAAATTTCACTCTGAAGTAAGTTGTATTAAAGTAAGATTTTGAATAGAGATATCTTTAAGTTGGAAATATAGATGTATTTGAGTGTGTGTCTATGTATGCATGCATACACATATACCTATATATATAATTTGTTGCAGTGAAATGAACCCAGTACCTATATCATATATTTGCATTATATGTAGACACATATCTACACACACAAATACCCATATATATTTATTCTATTGCAGCGAAATAAACTCAATCATATGTTTTATATGTTTAGGTATGTGTAGACCTTCAAGTAACCTTCACTAAATAAATTTGTATGTAGTATAAACTTATGGCAGACACATATTATATCCCCTGGCTCGTCACAAGCTACTTGTTTTTCTTTTGGGCTCAGGGTCCTTCTTGTTTGGTACCTGCTTGGTAAATAGTAGGCATTAAATAAATGCTTGTTACTTGTTTGTGGGTGGTCACACAGTTGATAGGTGCTAGAATCAGAACATCACATCTTCCTGTTTTTGTTATCCTTCTTCGAATTCCCAGCACAGTGGATGGCACACAGTAGGTGTTCAATAAATTCTCCTGGCATGATTGACAGTTGACGCCTTTATATTCCTCCTGCATTGTTTGTCCTCACTTACTTTACTATCTATCACATTCTCGCCTTTTCGCCTTGGTGTGTTTCTTTGTAAAGGAAACTCCCAGTAACGTGTAAACTCGGGTTTGTGAACACAGCAATACTCAAGTATTGCAAGAAAGTTTCTGCTTATGGGTCAAAGACAGTTAACATGCTTCATGGAGGACTTCTCCAAATGATGATTAATGACTTTTTTCGGGCATTATTCTAGAACGATGCATGCCCAGCTCCTCGATGGTAATTTCACATTGGCAATGTGGTCACAGTTGCCCGTCTGCTGCCCTGCTGCTGTCCAGCTATTGCTTGATCACTGCAGTTATCCAATTTGGATATAGAGAGAGTGCCCTGCCATCCTTTCAGTCTGAACTGTCACATCAAATTAAGTCACGTTCTCTGACATGCCAAGAACGTGAAATAAACCACAGTTTCCCCAACTCAGCCCTCTTGAAGCCAGCAGGTTGTGACTCAAAATAACCAGTGGCATTTTGAGGATGGAAACAGGGTTTCTACGAAGGATATCAGCATGAGGTGGTGTCACAGCAGTGGAGGGAAAATGGAGCTTGGAAAGAGAAAAGCTTTCTATCAGGGTAGCGTTTGTTTGTGCCTTGCTAAGGAAGGATAAGGTATCTAGAGCATCTCCAGCTGTCTAGGTCGTTAGAGCATTCATTGAATTGGGTTGCTGAAGTGGTATTGAAAAATATGGTCAAGAAATGTTTGGCGGTGGCATGAAGACCGGCCCTTGGGGATATACAGATCTCCTCTAAGGGAGCCCCGTGTTCTCCAGTGCTTTTATGTCATCTTATAAAAAGAAGCCACAGAGCTAGCTTTCAAGGTGGAGGAAAGGGCAGGGAGAGACAAAGAAGGAGATTGTCACAGAAGTGGATTATGGTGCCTGGGGAATGAGATGAGAATGAGGGAAGGGAATGTTTTCAATTTGATGTACCCAATATCTGTTGAACCCCTAGTAAGTGAAACAGAGCATTAGATGCTATGAGAGATATTAAAACAGAGAACTAGTTGGTATAGTCTATAGAGGGCTGGACTTGGAGTAAGAAAGAGGTAAATTCAAATGCCACCTCAGACATTTATTGGCTTTGTGAGCTGGGGCAAGACACTCAACTCCTCCCAGTCTCAGTTTCCTCATGAGTTAAATAATTATAATAACTGTGCCTACTTAGTTATTGGGAGGAATAAATGAGAGATTATATGTAAACTGCTTTGTTAACCCTTAGTGCACTCTACATAAATGTTATTTCTTCTTTATTTTCTTAAATTTTAATGTTATTAATTATTATTTTAATGGTGAATATTATTAATTATTATTATTGACAGAGTTGGTCCCAAATCTAAGAGGGCCTGATTTTAGTCCTACCTCTGATCCATACTGGCTGTATGACTTTGAACAAGTCATTTATCCTTTTAATGCTTTGGGGGGACTCCCTAAGACTATAAGCTGGATAGGAGGTACCACTTGAATTATTAGAGGAAAATTGTTTATCTGGGATTTTTCTGAATTGATTAAATCATAAGTTTCTCACCATCATCATCATTACTGCCATCATCATCTCCATCACCATTACTATCATAATCAACACCATCATCATTCCCATCATCACCATCATCATCATCATTTTTATTATGATAACGAGACATTCATTGTCCTCCAAGATCCCCCTAGAATTAATACCACCAATAAGAACTGACATTTACCTGCTGAGAGGTGTGAGAGAGAAAAGCTGGTGACTTGACCTACTTCCCTGAAGAGAAAGCCTAGAGATTTTCAAGAAAACCACACAGCTTCAGGAGAGGGGAAGGCAGAATATTTTTGCCATCTAGTTTCTCATCTTTTTCTTCACTGCTTCAAACCCTTGGTTCCTGTTGCTTGTTCTTGTTTCCTAGAAATCAGAGCACTTTGCAGACTGCTTCTATTTTTCCCCCTCCAGATGGATATTGGTTTGGTGCGGCCACCATGACACTTTCCATGTTTGAGAGATTGGTACCCTCAGTTGTGGCCACAGTCCTGCTGATCTATAGTATCTCATATATCCTCAAAGGCTATAATCTTCATGACCTTCCCACCCCCCAGCAGTCCTTGCAACACTGAGTGCTGAGCCCAGGTTTAGCATCTCTTAATGAAAGGTGCCAACCTCTGTCACAGCTGGCCTCTAACATGGAAAAAATAGAGATTGGTTCCACATGCTATTGGATAATACTTCCTGTCCTTAGGCCAGCTGTTCTGGCCACCATTAAGATTTTTTGTCCAATTGGTGGAATTTCCTCAGGTCCTAGATCAGATCAAATGGGGTTTCCAAATCTGCCTTTACAAATTTCTCATCAATTAGGCCAAAGTTGTACTTGTGATTTCTTATGTGCTTGGGTTTGTCCCAGAGGGGGTGATGCCACGGATGATAATTCTAAGGTTAGGCCCTTTTGAATGATTTGGAGCAATATTATTATGCAACTTGGGGAAACATTTGATTGACCAATTCATAGTAACATTGCCAATTGAGAAGTCTGGATTCTTAGACGGGGTTGGCCCTTGACTACTTCAGACTATTCTGGATAGGAAGCCAATGCTTAGCTTGTAACAAGTCAATAATAATGGGCCAATTTAAGGAATGTACAAATGCAATTAAGGATGAGCTCCCAAGAGGAAAACAAGCCATATCCCTGTCCTGCCCTGATTAAGCAGAGTGTCTGCACTGGGGGGTCACCTTTAAGACCTGGGTTACTAGCTCTATACCCACTAATTCTGGTAAGACAGGCTAGGCTAACTCTGGGAGAATGCCTGGTCCCAGGCTAAGAGCTTGATCTTCATAACCATTTGGCTGAAAGAGAGACTATATATTTCAGGAAACTGACTCCCTAACAGCTAAGTAATACAATCATTGTTTGTGACTCTCTCTCCATTCTGTTTATCTGTGTACCCCTAACCCCAGACACACACACACACACACACACACACACACACACACACACACACTCCTACCTACCAATTTCAGAGATTTGGGATCAGTTGGGCTTTATTATATTTTTCACCGAGATGGACTTGACTTGAACATGCAAATTAATGTGGTATTTACCAGGGACAAAGGAGAAAACACATTTTTAATGTGATTGGGCTTCTGTTAGTGCTGTGGGCTATATGGGCTCTGAACTACTACCTTTTGGCACTTCATCAATATCCTATTTTTATCTCATGATCTGCCAGAATGAGAAGTGCATCCTGTCTTTTGATGATGTTTTGCTCCACTCATTGGATGCAAAAATATGGTCATAGCTAGAAATAGTAACACACAGTTATAGAGCCTGCCACTAGGGAATTCTGGGTTACAGTAGGACTAAAACCATTCAGGCAGCTACACTAAGTGGTACCAATAGTGTAAACTCCTTCGAACTGGGAAACATTGGCCTGCCAAATGAGAAGAGAACCTGCTTTGGTTGGAAATGGGCAGGTTCAAACTCTAGGGTTATTCAGCAGTGGGACTAGGTTGTGAGTAGCCAGTGCACTTAATGCCTGTATGAGATGGGGAGATGAAAGGACAGGAGAGGAAGGAAGGAAGGAAGGAAGGAAGGAAGGAAGGAAGGAAGGAAGGAAGGAAGGAAGGAAGGAAGGAAGGAAGGAAGGAAGGAAGGAAGGAAGGAAGGAAGGAAGGAAGGAAGGAAGGAAGGAAGGAAGGAAGGAAGGAAAGAAATAAGGAAGGAAAGAAATAAGGAAGGAAGGAAAGAAGGAAGGAAGGAAGGAAGGAAGGAAGGAAGGAAGGAAAAGGAAGGAAGAAAAAGGAAGGAAGGAAGGAAGGAAGGAAGGAAGGAAGGAAGGAAGGAAGGAAGGAAGGAAGGAAGGAAGGAAGGAAGGAAGGAAGGAATATAGGGGTCCAACCACAAAATCATGGATATGCAAGTTCCTCCCTATGGCTTCAGAGGTCTTGTATTCTGTTTTCTACTATTGCGTATTACTTCATGTCTTCACTTCACTTTCTCAGATTTGATAATGGAACTCTCTCATTAGAGAATCCTACATGTACTCCATTTTTCCCTTTGGTCATATATTGGTAGACACCACCAGCTGCAACATTCCCCTTACCTGCATTACTTCTGGTTTCTGATATCCTTGAGGCAGCCTGGCTATTACTTCACTCTCAAAATGCACAACAGAATTTTTTGTGTAATTACTTTTTAATACAACTAAATTTTATATAATTACATACATGCACACATACTCACAGATAAATGTTGGACAACCTTCAGAGGTTTAGTGGCTGATATCTTCTGTTGTATGCTTTATATTCCATACACTTTTCAGTAATGATTTAAAATTACATAAAACTATTGGATTAAAATATAGCAATTATATCACTGTTACTGTAATGGGATCCCTATTGACTTAATTGCTAAAAGAGGAAGAGCTGAGTTCAGAGAACAAAATTTAAAAAAAAATTCAACATCCAAAAAAAGGTTTTGAGACAGAAGAGTTTGTGCGTGAGCATAAATTGTCATATTTGCATTTAAATTCATACCAAAGGTGTCAAAACCCATCTGCTTAGGCAGGGCTTCTCATATGAGATTGGCAGCTCTCTGAATCCCCTTCTTTAAAAAAAAAAAAAGGTAACAGTCTTGAAACCTCATTGTGTCTATTTTATTTATTTATTTATTTTTTAGTTCAAAAGCCTTTAATAGTTTGATAGAAAATCAAGGACAATGAGAACCAACAAGGTGAGAAGATATGGGAAATGTCTTTCTTAGGTGATTTTACACAGGCAAGTAAAAACAAAAGAACTGAAGTACTTTCTGTGTGCACATCTGTTCTCCAACCCAGTGCAGTTAATTTCAGTTATTCATGTTTTGATTCACAGCTGTTAGGAAATATAGATTCCACTTTTGTCATGTTAGCTGCAAATATTTTCTTCAAGCAGACTGGATCTTTTTTTTTCCCTGCCTTGACTTTCATTTTCCTTTTCACAATTTAATCTACTCTTTCATTGGGGAGCCCCTCCACCAGGAGCTTCCTCTCCACTGGAGGGGCACTCATTGTGAATTTTGAAGCAATAGAGGGAGCATCTATATTATAAATAAATAAATAAATAAAATATATATATATATAGTCTATAAGATACAAATAGTGAATCAACACGTTGTTCCCTGAAGGGATAGGATGGAGGGTTCTGGTTGTTTAACTAGTGTTAAGATGATGCTTGTGAAAACTGAGTGAAATTTGAAAGGAGATTTCCTGTTCTTAAATGATGAGTGCAAGGACCAGGGAACAAGGTAGAAGTTGCATAGTTAGAGACTCCTTTGCATTTTAGGAGGCTTCTAATGAAATCTAGTATTTTTGTACAATGGTATCTCAGATGACAAAGGTCCAGCCTTTTAAATTCTATTGTTTGACCATTTGTACTTCTAGTCCATGTTCATAAAGACTTAGAGATGGAATATATTAAATGATCTTTGAAGTTTCCTTCTGATCTTTGGTTTCTCTGTAACCCAGAGATGGTCCTTCTTTCCACCACCACTCCCCAACTCTGAAAAATTTTTGATGATTCTTCCCAAATGTTGCTGTCCATAAGGCTAGGTGAAATTTGCTTCCCTTAATGGCATCCTTGATGTACTATTTAAATGTTAAGTATTCAGTGTAAATTAGAAAAATTCTAGGGGACAGCAAATATCACAATATAGTTCACTTCAACAAGTTAATGAATACTTAAGTACCTTCTATAATTGCATGTTGTCGATTAATAAAAAATGATTGCATGCATTGGCGACTGTTAGTCTTATTAGCATACAGTCAGCCCTAATAAGCATAAGTAACAGTAAATCAGTTTGGAGAGGTACCCAAGTACTCTACTAGGCACTGGTCCTACAAAGACAAAAATGAAAGAACCTCTGCCTTCAACAAGCTTACAGTTTACTGGAGACAGGGGAAGAATAGGGTGAAGCACAATGTATAAGTAGATAAAGAAATGGGCAAATGCCAAGGAGTTTGAGGGTGAGGGTCCTTTGGTGAGATTTGTGATTGCATCAGTCTAGAGATCTTCCAGTGTGAAAACTTCCTCTACCAATTGTTCTGCAATGTATGTTTCATAGGTCTGTGGGACTAAAACTTGGTCATCCTGACTCCAAGACCTACCATTTATCTACTATTCCATACTGCCTCTCCAATAAAATATACATATGTGTACATATGTATATGTGTGAATATAATTCATGCAGGCTAATTTAAAGCCATAATTGAACAATTGGTATGAATAATCATATTTACATGAATTACATATATTATCTGGTTATATGAGGTTGAACCATATCCACTGATGTTGCCATATTTTATCCCATGTTGGCCCAGCATTCAACATAGCACAATTAATGACTCTACTTACAAAAAGGAACATATATATATATATATATGTATATGTGTGTATACATATACTTTCTATATATGTATTGTAAACCTTAAAATTTCTTAGACTTGTGAATGTTGGAAATTTCACCATTGGAATGTGAACCCCATTGGCAAGGGAGGTTCCTCCTCCTCCCTTCTTAAGATTACTTTAGGACAGAAACCTTTTGCTGAACAATGGAAAGGGCTGCAGCATAGATCAAAATTTAATTATTCCAATCTCCACCCTACTCAGGGTAACAGGATTTAGGAAGGGCTGCAGCATAGATCAAAATTTAATTATTCCAATCTCCACCCTACTCAGGGTAACAGGATTTAGGAAGGGCTGTAGCAAAGGATCAAGATTTAATTATTTGAGAATATGACCTTCAACAGACATGTGCAAAGCCACAGACCTCTGGGCGGTCCTGGGTTAAGCTAGAGCCACCTTTGGCACAGGGAAGACATGGACAGTGATTGGTAGATGTGAGAACTGAGGGGAGGTAACTTGGATGGTTTCCTTAAAGATAGCGGGGTCTGAGGACTAGAGGTGGTTGGTTGGAGAGGTGCTCTGAGAAGCTTGCTCTGAAGGAAACTGGAGGTGGAGGCCCCTGAGACTGTTTCTCCATTTTGGTCACGTGAGTGATAGGGACTGATCTCTTTCCTTTGCCTCAGCTATCTAAGGGCTTGGGCCTTTTGGCCCAGCCTAAACAGAGGGGGTATTTAAGCCCTATTCCCTTCTCTCCCCTTTCTCTCTCCCTCTCTCTCTTTATCTCTAATACCTTTCTTCCTCCTGTTTGTAATTAAACTCCATAAAAGGTTGACTGCTGACTTGAGTTTTCATTTAGGAATTACATAGCCGAATTCCTTGGCGACCTTAAATTAATATGTATCAGTCTTTTAAAGTGATTTCCTTGTCACAGTATACACACATATATATCATAAGTCTGTAATAGAATGCTCTCTGTCTGTTTCTCTCCCTCCCTCCCTCTCTTTATTTCCTTCCCTACCTCCCTCCTCCCTTTCCCTTCTCCTTAGTTTCTCTCTTCCTGCCTCTCCCCCTTCCTCCCTCCTTATTCCTCTCTCCTCCATCTTTCTAACTCTCTCCTTTGCTCCCTATGTTCCTTTCTCTCTCTCTCCCTTCCCTTCCTCCTTCTCTCTCCCTCTCTCTCTCTCTCTCTCTCTCTCTCTCTCCCTCTCCCTCTCCCTCTCTCTCTCCTTTTTTCCATCAATATATAGGGATATCATATAGATTTAAGGTTCTTTAATTGCGAATATATGTTTTTATATACACACATAAAACTATATAATTAAATATAGTTATATATATACACATACATAAAAATAAATTCATGTACTGTAGATGTTTTATAAATGTATGTATTTATACATTAGATGGAGGGGTAGATGTTAGACACATAGCTAAAATAACTAGATTCCTTTGATTTTTGCTTTGTATTTTTTAAACCCTAAAACTATGATTCTGAAAAGGGAGCATAGGCTTCCCTAGACTTCGCCATAGGGGCTCAGGACACATCAGAAAGTTCAGAATCGCTGGGTCTATATGCCCCAGGATGGCAGGCAGAGCACTGAGCTTGGTTCATCATTCTAGCCATGATAAAGGATCCATACTTTTCCTTTTTGCAGAGACCAATGGCATGGTGAGTCCTGGCCTGCTATTTTCCCCAGTGTGTGTGTGTGTGTGTGTGTGTGTGTGTGTGTGTGTTTCTGGCATTGATCTAAATGAACTGTGATTTCACCCATAAATGGAGCTCCTGGAGTAGCCTCTCCTTCAGCAAATTAGCAACTGTATTACCACTTAGAGAGGGAGGGGGCAGTACCAAGAGACTGAGACTTGGCCATATTCACACAGCAGATAGATGCCAGAGATAGGACTTGAACTGAGGTCTTTCTGATGCCAGACTAGCCCTCACTCTCACATTCGAGAGTCAGCAATGTCATTCTGTGTCTCAAATAGTCTCCAAGAGATCAATGTTCTCAGTGTAAGCATTTTTGCAGCGTTGCAGATCGTGCCTAACTGTCTTATATAATTCTTATTCACGCCTTCCCTTAAATTGATCATGTTGACTCCATCCGGTGAGTTGAGGGCTTCTTCACTTCGTCTTCCCTTTGTAAGGATACCAGTGGAGTATGTAGGTTGTACAGGAAATCTGAAAGATCTGAGTTTGAATCTTCCCTCAGATACTTCTTAACTATGTGACCCTAGGCAAGTCATTTTACCTCTGTTTCCCTCAGTTTCCTCATCTATAAAATGGGGACCCTAACAGAAGTTCTGCTGAGAGGATCAAATAAGACAAATTCAAAAGCACTTTGCAAACCCAAAGGGCACTCTAGTAATGCTATTATTATCATCAACATGTTACATTAGTTTCTTTTGCTTCTGCCATATGACCACCTTCTTTTTCATAACATGTTTCTTTGAGGGCTATTATGAGTATAAAATCGAGTAAGATAACATATAAAAAGCACTTTGAAAACCTTAATGGACTATATAAATGCAAGCTATTATTATTTCTTCTTCTTTGTAATTCACTGACTTTTATATCCATACCTACCATGCACCTTCCATTGCTCCTGGTGGGATGCCCATAAACAGTCTAGAGGTTGTAGAGTGTCCTGTTGTATGGTCATATTTTAATAGCATACAAAAAGTGGAAAATTAATTTACACACAGACATAAAATGGCCCTCTGTCTCCCTCACCACCAACCTTGGATCATAGTATTACTCTACTTCTGGGAAACGAAGTCACCTTTATAACTATAGCCCAGGAATTTTTAGATAGGCAATCTATCTAAAATTGTACCTACATTTGGAGTGGCTCAAGGCACTGAGTGTCAGTTGTGTTTCATCCTGAGGCTGATAAAAGGAGGCTAGAGCTTTTTTATAGACATGTAAATCTAGGGTAGGTAGAGCCTGGGCTCTGTTCCAGGTCTGAAGCAAGAGGAAATCAGATAAGAAGAAACCCAGGGCTGGATAGAATTCCCTTGTCTTCTCTTAGCTGTTTCTATCTACATCTTCTACTCCCATCCCCACCACCAACATAAGGAGACTAGTCTATTCAGCCCCATCAATGGCACCACCTGTACAACTTTGCCTTTACTCATTGACTCCTATAAAATGGCTGTACGGTTCTTTGCATTTTAATGAGTAAGATGATGAAAATATCAAGGTATTATGGGGATAAGAGTTATGATAATGTCCCAGGATATAAGATGGAAGATGTCCTAGTGGTACCTACCAAAGGCTTTCTATTAGTTTGACCATGTTGGGCTGTCAAACACCATCTTCCAATACCAGTCCATAATAGAGTTTATTCTGATTTCTCCCAAACAATTAGAGCTCCACATAGATCCCAGATTAAAGCAGCCTTTTAATGTTGTATTTGATTAGATATTCACATTCTCAGCTATGAGATTTGCTCTGTATCAAATATGGTGGGTTTAGGGTTGTTTCACTCCAATGTAACAAGAGAGTAGAGTCTACTAGGCTAGGTGGCATGGGGGCTCCATAGTCTTCATTCTATCCAAAGAGATATTTGCATCCTTTTGTGCCTCTAGGTCAGTGTTAAATGTTACCTGGACATATATGTGTTCAGGTATACATTTATATGGGTGTGCATGTATATTTATGTATACTCATGTATATATATAAACATATTTACATATTTATTAAATATGTAATATTTAATAAGTATCTAATTTATATATGTGTCAGTCTCTTGCTCTTAATTTATTAAGAGATTACTATGTTCCAGGCAAAGAAATTAAAACCAAAACCAAAAAAGGTCTTTTCTTGAAGAGCTCATAGTCTAATGGTGGTGAGAAAGAGACTTCAATCACTTTCCTATATTTCAGTTATGGATCCCCAATGACTATTGTATGTTTCAAAATGGCTATCCTGGAGACATCACAAACCCCAAATGTCCAAACATAACTCATGATCTTTTCTTCCAAATCCTCCCCTATAACAAACTTGCCCATTTCTGACAAGAGCATAGCTATTCTTCCAGACTATCAGGTTTGTAAACTCATTATTCTTGACTCCTCACCCCACTTGTCCATTCTATTGTCTAATGTTGCCATTCTGATTTCCCTGACATTTCTTGTATGTATCTCCTTTGCACTACTCACACAACCATCAACTTCATTTTGACCCTCTCACATGGATTAGTACAGTAGCTTCCTAATTGGTCTCTCTGCCTCTAGTCTTCCCCGATCCAATCCTATCTAGATGCAATTGTCAAAGTCATTTTCTTTAAACTTATATCTGACCTAAATATATATATATATTTAAAAAAAAAAAAAACGCCTTTATCTGACCAACTCACTGCATAACTCAACTCTAGTCACTCCCTATTTCCTCTAGGAATAGATATCAAGCCCCTTGTTTGTATATCTCTCCCCCCCCCCCCCCGAAACAACTAAAACAAACCATCTTTCATGTCTCATTATACAAGAATCTCACTCCTTCACTCTCTGATCCAGCCACACTGATCTTCCTTTTGTTCCTAACATATAGTAAGCCTGTTATGTTCATTCTTTTATAGAGATTTTTTTTTCCTTCTCCCTGGAATATTCTTCCTCCTTAGAATGTTCTTCCTCCTCATCTCATCTCTCTCCTCCTTTAAGACTCACTTATGTATCATGTTCTATAAGAAGTCTTTTATGATCTCCCAATGCTGGAAGCTTTATATTTATTTTCTTTAGACTGATATGTGTTCATAGAAATTGCAGGAATCATAGATTTAGAGCTGGAAAGTCTGTTGGCGGCCAAGTCCAATGTTTTCATTTTATTGATAAAGAAACTGAAATTTAGGGATTTTAGGGGACTAATCCAAGGCCATACAAAGTGTAGGTGGCAGAGGGATGATTCAATCCCAGGATCTTCTTTCAACTGTATATGCTGTTTTATTATCTTATCAGATAAAATGTAAATTCCCTTAGTGCAAGGACTGTTTGATGTTTAGACCTAGTTCCTTGGTGCTTGGCATATAGTGAATATTTAATAAGTACTTTTTATATGTAAACATACAGATACACACATATGTGTCTGCGTATACCTATTTATATATGTACACTTGCTACATACTGCATATTTAAGTGCATACTCTTTGTATAGAGATGAATATTTCTATGATTCAGTAGATTTAAGTGCCCAACACTGTGCTCACTACTATGGAAATCACTATTATTTGTTTAATGATGTGATCCTTGTTTTCATGGAGCAGGTAACATTTACATGTACACATGGCATACAATAAAACATTTTTCAAATCACAAATGATTGCATGATATGAGAGATTTAAAAATAAAGATTTAAGGGTGCCATGAAGTTGTAGATAGAGAGCTAGCCTTGGAGTTAGGAAGAACTGGTTTTAATGTTGTCAGAAATAGAACATGTGTGTTGCTTTGAAAAAGTTTCTTTAAGTTTCTGTACCCCCTAGGCAATTTTTTAGAATTTCAAATCTCTTCTGAGTAATAGATCTGTATCTGCATTAGCATGAATATCTGTAGAAACATACATTTGTTGATATATATATGCATATAAAACATTATTATATTATATATATTTATACACACATATATATATACATATACATATATATGTATAATTTTTCTCTTTTTCAAATTTGCCCATTAGGAAGGAAAAATATTGTCATAAATAAATGGGCATTGATTGTGTCAATGTCCCAAATTACACGGATAAAATACAGATGCTTTTTCCATATGCCTCCTCTTTACTTCACTTTTTATGATGTCTATAGTAGGGAGGATTAAATAGAAAATTTATCATTTGGGCTGCTATTTATATGTTGAGCATGAAGATGGATATTGCTGATTTCTTGTGCTACATTATCATTCAAAAAAGAGAGGCAGCTTGGAACACTGGATGAAGAATAAGATAGGAGATCAAGAGACCTAGGTTTGAATCTCAACTCAAACCATTTCACCTCTCCTCATCTGTAAAATGGAGATAATAGCACCTACCGCCCAGGGTTGTTGTGAAGATCAAATGATATATTTCTAAAGTGCTTAGCACAGTATGTGGAACATAGGAATAGCTTAATACTTGTTCTCTTTCCTTCCTTCCTTCCTTCCTTCCTTCCTTCCTTCCTTCCTTCCTTCCTTCCTTCCTTCCTTCCTTCCTTCCTTCCTTCCTTCCTTCCTTCCTTCCTTCCTTCCTTCCTTCCTTCCTTCCTTCCTTTTTCTTCCTTCCTTTTCCTTCCTTCCTTCCTTCCTTCCTTCCTTCCTTCCTTCCTTCCTTCCTTCCTTCCTTCCTTCCTTCCTTCCTTCCTTCCTTCCTTCCTATTTCTTCCTTCCTTCCTTCCTTCCTTCCTTCCTTCCTTCCTTCCTTCCTTCCTTCCTTCCTTCCTTCCTTCCTTCCTTCCTTCCTTCCTTCCTTCCTCCCTTCCTCCCTTCCTCCCTTCCTTCCTTCCTCCCTCCCTTCCTTCCTTCCTTCCTTCCTTCCTTCCTTCCTTCCTTCCTTCCTTCCTTCCTTCCTTCCTTCCTTCCTTCCTTCCTTCCAGAAAGTCAAGTCAGGGGAGAAACTCTCTTTATTCATTTCATTTCATTTGTTTCAGAGGAGGTGGGCATCTTTTACTTTCTAATTGGCACACCAGTTTGTGGACTCCAAACATATACCTGAATGTTTTGTTTCATTTTTTTTATGATAAGTTCTATAATTATCAACAATTACCAAAAAAAAAGTTAAAGGATGGAGAAGAGGGAAGAAAATTGTACCAATTGGACCAGAATCTACCCCCTACTTGTACATACAGGAATAGAAACTGCTTGTGTGGTCTCCATTGTCTAGGGAACTCCCTGGTGAGGAAACTCTTTCTACCATTTCATGCCACTACCTTCTCTGAATTGTATGCTTTTATTTATTTTTAACTAAATTTAATTTTTAATTAACAAAAATAATTCCCCCTTCTCTTCAACTTGCTAATTATGTGGGAAAAAAGGGGGGAAAACTTGCTACAAATAAACAATCATTGATTGTTTCAATGTCTCCCCAACAAAATGTCTCGTTTCACCCAGAATTTATCATCATTTTCTTTTCATCATTCTTCTTCCAAGATCATTTATAGTCACTGATTATGCCAATTAGAATTCTTAAGTCTTCCAAACTTATTGTATTTCCATATGTATTTTAGTGTTGTTGGTAGCTCATAACTTTAGAAAATTGCTTTGATCTATATCTCAATGAAGTTTTTTTTTTAAGGGAAATGACCTATTTGTAGAAAAATATTTATTTAAACTCTTTTTATGCTAGTAAAGAATTGGACATTGAGGGGTTATATGTCAATTTGGGCATGGCTGAACAAGTTGTGGCATATGATAGTGATGGAATACTATTGCGCTATAAGAAAGGATGAGCGAGATGATTTTTTTTTAATCTGGAAAAACTTGCATGAATTGATGCAAAGTGAAATGAGCAGAACCAGAAGAACATTGTATACAACGATTTCTTGATGAATGACTATGAAGGACCTAGATATTCACAGAAATTTGATGATCCAAGGCCATCCCAAAGACTCATGCTAAAAAATGCCATCCGTTTTCTAAGAAAGAACTAATGGAGTCTAATTACAGACTGAAACATACTTTGTTTCATTGTCTTCTTTTTTTCTTCATTTGAATCCTTTTCCACAAAATGACTAATATGAAAAAATGTGTAATCACATAAAACCTATGTCAGATTGCTTACCATATCAGGTGGGAGGGAGGCCAAGGAAGGAGGGAAGGTCATGAAAACAGAGAGAATTTGGCACTCAAAAATAAAAAGAATGTTAAAAATTATTTTTATTTGTAATTATGGGGAAATAAAAAATATTTTTAAAAAAGAGAATTGCCTAGAACCCTGCCCAGTTACCCAGCTACTATCTATCAGAGATAGGAGTTAAACCTGGATCTTCCTGGCTCTGTGGTTTGCTACTGTTAATCTAATATAAGAAATATTTATGTATATTATATGTAAACATCATGTTATATCAAGAAATATACATAAGTGGCATATTAAAACTATATCATACATATGTATATGTATATATTGATCAGTAAACATTTATTAAGTACCTTCTATGTGCCAGGTACATTTCACAATATATTAGATAATCTTATATCTAATTGTATGAAAGATTAGAGACTTTCCTGTTTGGGAGGGGGAAAATGAAAAAGTGCAATTCCCTGAAATCAGGAGTACTGCTCCCCATCAGGTGTCTGTAACAAATCAAAGGAACATGGAAACAATAACTAATCAGTATGAGACTAGTTTTCAGATAAGACCTATGGATTGCTTAAGATGTACAAATGTGATAAAATTCCTTAATCAGTCTTTAGGTCTGACTGAGTTTCTGATCAGCATTAATCTAGGTCTCTACACAGCAGACAGAGGTGCTACAGCGTCCCAGGCCCACAAGGCTAGGTTCAAACAATACAATAAGATTGTTTCTCAATTGCCACAATTGAATAAAGTTTTCTCACATGACAGAAATTGGACTAGACCCATAATTGAATAGAAAGGGAACAGTGCTAACTCCAGAATTGAGTCGCAAAATGGAGTCAGTATGGTTCACTCAATTGCCTCAATTCCCATTACCACTTGCTGTTCTAATCCCCTCAATTCCCTCACAGTTCATAAATATCTCTCCATGTTTCTTTGAATATGTCATCTTTTCCCTTTCATTTCTTGTGGCATAATTAAATTTCATTCCATTCATTGCATTAGGATTACATGTTTTTCTGGAAGATCATACTTTTTCCTCTCTATAATTTCTTTTGTTGCTGATTTCCTTGTTATTGTAAGCCCGAGTCATGGTCAGGGAAGGCTATTCTGAACCCCATGGTATTTTAGACAAGGTCTTAGAGTACTTGGAATTTTTAAGATGGAGAGCTTAAGTAGCCCTCAAGTGGCACAATGGGAAAGATTACAGAATAATACTTTTGTGGATACCTTTTTTTTCTTTATATCTCCATCATTTATCAGCCCTTGCAGAATGAACCTGCTTTCATGACAAAGAAAGACAATGAAACAAAAACATCTGGTATAAACACTATATGCAACAATTCTCACAATAATCTGTCATGATAATCCCCTACCTCTCTGCTGTCAGGGATGAGGGGTGTTTTTATATTTCTTCTCCTGGCCTTTCACTGGTTTTTCCATCACTGAGAGTTCAGTTGAACAGAAAGATATTGTCCATGGTTGGTTCCATTTCAACAATTGGTACCATCTTAATTTAGGTGAAGATATCTCTCTTGTCTGCATATTATCCAAGGAAGGGCAAAAGATCTCTCCATATCTATGGAATGACCTTTCAGCTGGGGTGTTTGCATAAAAGAGGAATCTTTCCTTCCCTTCCAAAGCTTTGTGTTCAAATTGAGTGATGCCATTAAACACTGGGGTGTATTTGCCCCACTAACAAAGATGCTAATAGCTTTTATCTGGAAAACATTCCCAGATTTTATTCATATTTTCCATGTGCACACAAATGTACAGATTGCTACTGATGTAAAGCATGTGGGAGAAACCCATGGAGATTTGCTTTCCTTTCATGATTGAATGCTGGTATTTGGTAGTATGTGGAAAATCAGTCACTTGGTTTAATGGGCACACAGCTGGTGTTATCTGAATAATAATCATTATGATAGAAAGCAGACATTTTTCAAGTTTTCTGTGGGATATGTTCAGTGTTAAAGCCAAGCACTCTATCTGAAATTTTCCTAATGAGTAATTTAACATAGAATAGACCTGATCCTAGATCCTACTCTGAGAAAGGAGTAAAATGTCCATTTATTTTTAGCTCCATTCACTTTTAGGCCATTAGGATAGCATTGAGTGAGCTCGAAGAGGCTACTGACTGAATAGTATCTAAGAGCCATTCAAAACTTAATGTGATTCTATCAAGTGTGCAGCAGTTACCTGCTCATCTGTCTGAAGCCCAATATCATCCTCATTCAGAAAGCAGAATCAAGGACTAAAAAGAGGAAGAGGACAAGGCTCCTCTTCAGAGGGACAGAGTTATGGGGATTCCTGAATGGGTGTATTTTTTATATATATGTGAGATTTTTCTTTAAAAATTTTGGCACTATGATTCTTTAAATTAACCTCCCAGGTTATAAAGACTGGGGATGTTTCTGGTGATTACAGTTAATTAAAAACTCTGTGGGTAGATCAAATGATAGTCTTTGCATAATTTTGTCTCCTTTCAAACATAGAAGCTACCCACAAAGATTCAACTGCTCTTTTCATGAAATTCTAACTTTGTGACCTTGGGCAAATCATGTCAGATTCCTCTCAGATTAGTGGGGGGAGTGTATGGGATGGTATTCGATTAAAGGATCAAAGACTGGAGTTTTAAAATGGACTTACAAACAATTCATTTTATCCCTTCCTTTAATCAACAACAATAGCTAGAATTTATATAGTATTTTAAGGTTTGTAAAATGCTTTACAAATATTTTTACTTTTACATTGGCAAACATGCACATTTGTGGCTATTCGCAGTAGAGAATAAAATTAGAAGCACAATGTGTGCTATTTTATGGAGTGGCAAATATCCTAATAAGTACTTCCCAGGTCTACCACTGTTGAGGAAAGAGTTCCCCTTGCATTAGCTTCATATTTTCTTTTAAAGCTCTATTTTTGTGCTCCAGTTGTGCCTCCAAAGCATAGTGCAAATCCTTTATATTCTAAGTCTAACTATGCAAAGTCAGAGATGTGGCTTAGTGAGAAAATAAAAATGTTACATACATTTCTTATCAGAATGTCTGTAGCCACTGTTGGCAGCAAGTTTAGGGTTAAAAAAATTGGTGATCTGCAAAAAGGAGGAAAAGTATTTATGGTACTATATATTTCATATGTTATGAAGAGTGATTTTGTCTGAAATCATTGTTTGTGTGAGTGTGTTTTTTTAATTGAGATGTTAGCTCAAAATGTCATAGAATTCTAGAGTTTTATTAGTGAGAAAATGTTTTGCATGTTACCAGTTTTATTTTGTGTACTGCATCTTATAGATTATTTCATGGGTATCATGTTAGGAAAAATGCATATTATAAGAATTAATGTTTTATAATAAAGAATTGTATTCAGAAAAATATATTTTCAACAATCTCTAGTGAAAGATTATGGTTTCTGGTGGTCACAGGAACCTAGCCCCCTATTTCCCATAAAGTTTAATGTATCAGCATTCATAGTTTTGACTTTATGCCATTTTCTATGAAAACTACCCCTGTCAAAGTTGAAGATTGACCATATTTCTAGAAAACTTCAATAATCTATGAAACCATGCTTTAGCAACTCATGAATCAATCAAAAATCATTTGTTGATTTGTTCCAAACAATATGATTCAAGGACAAAAGTATAACATACTTTGACTTCAAGGAGTTTACATTCTATCAGGGGAGATGTGGAGATATATATATATATATGAAATGAATACAAATCAGTGTGTCAGGGAGTAGACATTAGCTCTCTGGAGGCATATGATATTGTGATTAGAATCCTGGCCCATAATAAATGTTTAATAAATTGTTGTTCACTGAATTATTATTGATGGGTTTAGCAAGAATTTGATTCAAACCCTACCTCTGATACTTACTAGCTCTGTGACCTTTCTTATGTGATTTAAACTTTCTGAGCCTTGGGTTTCTAACCCTTAAAACAGGATAATATGACATGTGGCACATACCTTATAGGGTAGTTATAAATGACCATGTCGATATAAAAAGCTTGCAAGAGGCAGCAAAAGTTCAGACCTCCAAAACCCTTGCTCACCTATCAAAAACGCAATGCTTTGAGGGGACTGAAAACCAAATCTAGCAACAGGACAGAGCTAGGGAACCCTTTTCTACACCCAACTTAAAAGGTACGCCCCCCAAAAAGTCTAAACTCTAGAATATGCAGGTTTCAGGGGAAAGAAGAAGGAAGGTCCCAGGACCCCTCCCCCACCTACAGTACTGAGCCTTTAGTGGTAGCTGGAATCTCTGAGAGGTCAAGGGCACTAGTCTGAAGGGAGACCCTTGCTGTCAAAGCTGTGTGAGGCTCAGGGCTTAGAACACAGGTGGCATAGAGGCACCTGGAAGAGAAACACAAAGCAGGCAGCCCAGTTGCAGCTGAAATGCCCCATCTTTCCCACCCTCCTTTTCTGGAGGTTTTGGCTTCAGGACACAGCCAGCTTTGAAGGTCAACTCCACCCTGGCTCAATCTCATCAATAAGGGCAGATAAGGAGGCTTCAGAGGACAAGGAAGCTCAAGCTCCAACATCCCTCCCTCACAGACTGATCTGAGAGCCTCACTGACTGAGTTCCAAGGGAAAAGGCTGCCACAAACTACAGGCAACAATCTTGACAACAAGGCAGTAAGTCCAACTCCTTTTCAGCTTCTGTTGTCAGCCAGGAAAAAAACAGACTACCCGATCAAACAGCAGAACACAGAAGAAGCCCCTTCAGGACAGACCAGCCCAAAATCACAGATCCAGCACAAAATGAGAGAAGCAACACTACAGACAACAAAAGGGGAAAGAATCAGGAAATATTAGTAAATAATAGAAAAAGTAAAAAAGAAATTACAATCAGCAGCTTCTATCCAGGCAATGAACAAAACGCAAATGAAACACAGGAGGATCAAGGAACACCAAGCAAAAACAGACACTCCAGCCAATTGGACACAGGTTTTGGAAGAACTCAAAATATGATTCAAAACACAATTAAGAGAGGTTGAAGACAACTGGGAAAAGAACTTGAAAAGCAAAATAAATCATCTGGAAACAGAAAATAATGTCTTGAAAGCCAAAATTAATCAGCTTGAAAATGAGGCAAAGGAGATGAAAGATGGCCTCCAAAGAAAATCAAACCAGAAGGAGAAGGATAGCCAAAAAGCCAGGGATGAAATTCAGTCTTTAAAAGCTAGAATACAACAACTAGAAGCAAATGACTTCACAAAGCAGCAGGAAACTAAAAAACAAAATCAAAAGAATGAAAAAAATTGAGGAAAATATAGAACACCTCAACCACAAAATGGAAGATTTAGAAAACAGGTCCAGGAAAGACAACTTAAGAATCATTGGTCTACCAGAAGATCATGACAATAGAAAAAACCTAGACATCATTATACAGTAAACTATCCAAGAAAACTGCCCCAACATACTGGAGCAAAAGGGAAAAGTGGAGATTGAAAGAATCCACAGATCACCTCCTGTACTTAATCCCCAATTGACAACATCCAGGAATGTTATAGCCAAATTAAAGAACTATCAGACCAAGGAAAAAATATTACAAGCTGCTAAGAAGTTATTCAGATACCATGGAACTACAGTGAGGATAACACAGGATCTGACTGCATCTACATTGAAGGACCAAATGGAATGGAATTATGATATTCCAGAAAGCAAGGGAACTAAGTCTACAACCAAGAATCAACTACCTAGCAAAAATGACTATATTCTTTCAGGGGAAACAATGGTCATTTAATAAAAGAGAAGAATTCTAAGCATTCATAAAGAAAAGACCAGACTTGAATAAAAAATTTGATGCCAAAACACAGAACTCAAGAGAATCACCAAAAGGTAAGTAAGAAAGGGAGAAAAAAAAACCCTTTTGTTAAGAGACCCAATAAATTAAAATGATATGTATCCCTACAAGAAAAGAGGATATTGGTAACTCTTAAAACTTATTATTATCACCTGGGTAGCTAGAAGAATTATACTTAGAGGGAACAGTAACAAACTGTATAGGATGAAATGCCAAGACATAAATATGTATATAGATATATGTATGCATATATATATATAAGTTAATACTAAGAGAAATGGGAAAAGAAACAAAATGGGGTAAATTTATAAATCATAACAAAGCACATGGCAGGAGTAGGGGAGAACACCAATACACTGGAAGGGTAAAGAGGTTGGAGATAGGAAATACTTAATTCTTTTGGTTTGTTTATTTTTTTTTTCACTTTAAACATTATTTAGTCATTTCCAAACATTATTCATTAGAAACAAAGATCATTTTCTTTTCCTCCCCCCCCACCCCCTTCCCACCACCTCTCCCATAGCTGACTCACGATTCCACTGGGTATCACATGTGTTCTTGGTTCGAACCCAGGAAATACTTAATTCTAATGTGCATTGAAATTGACTCAAAGAGAGAAGAACAATCAAATCCATTGGGGCATAGAATTGATTTGCACCCTATAGAAAAGTACAAGGTAACATACAGACTAGTGGGAAAGGAAGCAATACAAGGGAGGGAGAGGGTAGGGCGGTATTTTAAAAAGACCATAAAGAAAATAAGAGGGTACTAATAAGGGAGGTGGAGGGCGTTGAAAGGGAAGTAAAATAAGGGTGGGAATTAGGGGGACTGATTAAAAACAAAACATTGGTGTAGTAGGAAATAGTGAAAGAAGAAACAGCAGGACTAGGAATGGACATCAAATGTTGGGAAATACACAGCTGGTAATCATAACTCTGAATGCGAATGGAATGAACTCACCCCTAAAAATGAAAACAAATAGCAGAGTGGATCAGAAACCAAAATCCTAACATATGTTGTCTACAAGAAACACACATGAGGAAAGTAGACATGCATAGAGTAAAGGATGGAGCAAAATCTATTGGGTATCAACTGAGAAAAAGAAGATAGGAATCGCAATCATGATATCTGACAAGGCCAAAGTATAAATAGATCTAGTCAAAAGATACAGGGAAGGTAATTACATCCTGATAAAAGGCAGTATAGACAATG
Organism: Monodelphis domestica; assembly: GCF_027887165.1. NCBI lineage: Eukaryota > Metazoa > Chordata > Mammalia > Didelphimorphia > Didelphidae > Monodelphis > Monodelphis domestica. Next base: position 21,194,769 of record NC_077233.1, on the reverse strand, counting down.
AGGAAATATTGGTACTCAACATGTATGCACCAAATAGCATAGCATCCAAATTTCTAAAGTAGAAAATAGTGGAGCTCAAGGATGAAATAGACAGAAAAACTACATTAGTGGGAGACCTGAACCTTCCTCTATCAGAACTAGATAATTCAAACCAAAAATAAATAAGAAAGAGGTAAGAGAAGTGAATGAAATCTTAGAAAAAGAGTTAGTAAATATATGGAGAAAAATAAATAGGGACAAAAAGGAATACACCTTCTTTTCAGAAGCATATGGTAAATTCACAAAGATTGACCATGTACTAGGGCATAAAAACATCGCAAACAAGTGCAAAAGAGCAGAAATAATAAATGCAACCTTTTCAGATAACAATGCAATGAAAATAATAATTAGTAAGGGTACATGGAGAGGCAAATAAAAAATTATTTGGAAATTAAATAATACAATTCTTCAAAATCTGTTAGTTAAAGAACAAATAATAGGAACAATTAATAATTTCCTTGAAGAAAATGACAATGATGAGACATCCTTTCAAAATCTATGGGATGCAGCCAAAGCAGTACTTAGGAGGAAATTTATATCCTTGAGTTCATATATTAACAAATTAGAGAGGGCAGAGGTCAATGAATTGAGCATGCAAATGAAAAAAACTAGAAAGTGAACAAATTAAAAATCCTTAGATGAAAACTAAATTAGAGATCCTAAAAATTAAAGGAGAAATTAATAAAATTGAAAATCAAAGAATTATTGATTTAATAAATAAGAGTAGAAACTGGTACGTTGGAAAAAATAAAATACACAAAGTACTGGTCAATCTAATTTAAAAAAGAAAAGAAGAAAACCTAATAGTATCAAAAATGAAAAGGGAGACTTCACTTCTAATGAAGAGGAAATTAAGGCAATCATTAAAAACTATTATGCCCAATTATATGGCAATAAATATGGCAATCTAGGTGATATGGATGAATATTTACAAAAATATAAATTGCCTCGATTAACAGAAGAAGAAATAGCATACCTTAATAATCCCATATCAGAAAAAGAAATTGAACAAGCCATCAAAGAAATCCCTAAGAAAAAATCCCCAGGACCAGATGGATTCACAAATAAATTCTATCAAACATTCAAAGAACAAGTAGTCCCAGTATTATCCAAACTATTTGACAGAATAAGCAAAGAAGGAATTCTACTAAATTCCTTTTATGACACAAATATGGTACTGATTCCAAAGCCAGACAGGCCAAAAGCAGAGGAAGAAAACTACAGACCAATCTCCTTAATGAACATAGATGCAGAAATCTTAAAAGAATACTAGCAAAAAAGACTCTAGCAATGATCATGACGGTTATTCATTATGACCAGGTGGGATTTATACCAGGAATGCAAGGATAGTTCAACAATAGGAAAATTATCCACATAATTGACCATATTAACAAGCAAACCAAAAAAATAAAATCACGTGATTATCTCAATAGATGCAGAAAAAGCTTTTGATAAAATACAACACCCATTCCTATTGAAAACACTAGAAAGTATAGGAATAGAAGGATCTTACCTAAAAATAATAAACAGTATATATCTAAAACCATCAGCAAACATCATCTGCAATGGGAACAAACTAGAAGCCTTCCCAATAAGATCAGGAGTGAAACAAGGATGCCCATTATCACCTCTATTATTTAACATTGTACTAGAAACACTAGCCATAGCAATTAGAGAAGAAAAAAAAATTGAAGGCATTAAAATAGGCAAGGAGGAGACCAAGTTATCGCTCTGTGATGATATGATGTTCTACCTAAAGAATCCTAGAGAATCAATACAAAAAGCTAGTCGAAATAATCAACAACTTTAGCAAAGTTGCAGGATACAAAATAAACCCACATAACTCATCAGCATTTCTATATATATTTCCAACACAGCTCAGCAGCAAGAATTAGAAAGAGAAATTCCATTTAAAATCACCCTAGACAATATAAAATACTTATGAATCTATCTCCCAAGACAAACACAGGAACTATATGAACACAACTACAAAACACTCTCCACACAATTAAAACTAGATCTAAACAAATGGAAAAACATCAATTGCTCATGGGTAGTACCAGCTAACATAATAACAATGACAGTCCTACCCAAATTAATTTACTTATTTAGAGCCATACCCATTGAAATACCAAAAAACTTTTTTACTAAATTAGAAAATACCATAACAAAGTTCATTTGGAAGAACGAAAGATCAAGGATATCCAGGGAAATAATGAAAAAAATGTGAAGGACAGTGGCCTTACATATCTCCATATGTTTCATATCTCCAACTATACTATAAAGCAGTGGTTATCAAAACAATATGGTTCTTGCAAAAAGACAGAAAGAATGATCAGTAGAATAGACTCGGGGTAAGTGACCTCAGCAAGACAGTCTATGATAAGCCCAAAGATCCCAGCTTTTGGGACCAACAGACACTATTTGATAAAAACTTCTGGGAAAATTTGAAAACAGTATGGGAGAGATTGAGTTTGGATCAACATCTCACACCCTACACCAAGATAAACTCAGAATGGGTGAATGACTTGAATATAAAGAAGGAAATGATAAGGAAATTAGGTGAACACAGAATAGTATACATGTCAGGTCTTTAGGAAAGGAAAGATTTTAAGACAAAGCAAGAGTTAGAAAAAATCACAAAATGTAAAATAAATAAGTTTTATTACATTAAAAAGGTTTTGTACAAGGAAAACCAATGCAACCAAAATTAGAAGGGAAGCAATAAATTGGGAAAGAATCTTCATAACAAAAACCCCTGACAAAGGTCTAATTACTCAAATTTATAAAGAGATAAATCAATTGTAAAAAAAAAAATTAAGCCATTCCCTAATTGATAAATGGGCAAGGGACATAAATAGGCAATTTTCAGTTAAAGAAATAAAAACTATTAATAAGAACATGAAAAAGTGCTCTACATCTCTTATAATCGGAGAGATGCAAATCAAAACAACTCAGAGGTATCACCTCACACCTAGCAGATTGGCTAACATGACAGCTATGGAAAGTAATGAATGCTGGAGGGGATGTGGCAAAGTGGGGACACTAATTCATTGCTTGTGGAATTTGAATTGATCCAACCATTCTGGAGGGCAATTTGGAACTATGCCCAAAGGGCGATAAAAGACTGTCTGCCCTTTGATCTAGTCATAGCACTGCTGGGTTTGTACCCCAAAGAGATAATAAGGAAAAAGATATGTACAAAATATTCATAGCTGCGCTCTTTGTGGTGGCAAAAAAATGAAAAATGAGGGGATGCCCATCAATTGGGGAATGGCTAAACAAATTGTGGTGTGTGTTGGTGATGGAATACTATTGTGCTCAAAGGAATAATAAAGTGGAGGAATTCCATGGGAACTGGAACAACCTCCAGGAACTGATGCAGAGTGAGAGGAGCATAAACAGGAGAACATTGTACACAGAGACGGATATACTGTGGTACTATAGAATGTAATGGACCTCTCCATTAGTGGCAATGTAGTGATCCTGAACAACTCGGAGGGATTTACAAAAAACACTATCTATGATCAGAGGAAAAACTATGGGAGTAGAAACAGAGAAGAAAAATAACTGCTTGATCACATGCCTAGAGGGGGATATGATTGAGATGAAGACTCTTAAAGATCACCCTAGTGCAAACATCAACAATATGAAATAGGTTTTGATCAAGGACACAGGTAAAACCCAGTGAAATTGGGCTTTGGCTATGGGAAGGAGTGGGGTAGGGGAGGGAAAAAGTATGATTCTTGTAACCAAGGAATAATGTTCTAAATTGACTAATTAAATAAAAGTTTCAAAAAAATAAAAAATTGCAAATTTACAAGTTCTTTACAAACATTTGCTATTGCCATGATTCTGATATAAACAATAGATTAATTGTTTAATTTACTTTTATTCTTATAGAATTAAAATAATTTATTCCAGTGTATTCAAAACCTGATTTAAAAAAAATAACATTTTGGTATTACCATTCCATAGTTAAATCAAGACAAATAGTTTAATCTTAATCCAAACAAGAAAAACAATTCAGTAGATGTGGTTTAGCTTGTCAAAAGCATTAGGCAACTTAGTTGTGCAGTCAATAGAATGCTGAGCCTGAAGTCAGGAAAAACTGACTTCAAATCTTAACTCTGACACTAGTTATGTACCCTTTGGCAAATTACTTAACCTCTGTTTGCCTCAGTTTCCTCATTTGTAAAATGAAGATAATAATATATGTTTCTCATGAGACTTTTAAGGATCAAATGAAATATATGAAATACTTTTAAAAGCTTAAAGTACATTATAAATGTTATGATAAAATTATTTTAATAATTATATTATTATATAAAGTACAATAATATGTAAGTATTAATTTATTTCTTTTATATTTATAAATTTTATTTCTCTCATGTTATATAATTTGTTATGACATACAATTATATTATAATATTTAATAAAATTATTATTGTTGTTGTTGTGATACAGGAATAAAAATTTCTCCCTTCCCCTATTTCACCGAGTAACTTGAGACCCAAAAGAGATAAGTCAGTTTGTAAAAAGTCACAGAGAGAGTATATAAATCCAAGACCTCTAGCCCTTGGTCATATTCAGCATTTTAGGCTCTATTTGAATCCAGAACTTCCTGATTCTAAATGTCTTTCACATTCTAGGCCACACTGCCTCTCACATTGAAATAATGCACATAACTAAATTAGAATATTATTTATACTAGTATGTAAGCTGTCAAAATGTTAGTAATTTAGTATTAAGCTTAAATCTATCTTGTAGAGGAGCCTCATTACATAATAGACCTGGAGATGGAAGCATCTGAGATTCAAAGCCCTTCTTAGAGTAGTTAAAAATTACCTAAAAGGTCATCTATTCAAATCTCTCCTTAAATTACAAAAAAAATTACAAGTTTTTATTCTTTTCTCTATCCTTCTCAATCCCAATGGTGGAGAAAAGGGAGAGAAAACCCAAACCCTTGTAATAAATTTGCACAGTCAAGCAAAACCAATGACCACATTGGCCATGCCCCAAAATTTGGGGTCTTAATATGCAGAGTCTTCTACATCTCTGTCTGGTATGAAGTACTGTGCTTCAGTACAGGTCCTTTAGAATCATGATTGATCACCCATTGTTCAGAGTTTTTAAGTCTTTCCAAAGGCACAATGAGATCACATGACTTGCCAGGAATAATTATCAGACAGAGGGTTTGAATTCAGGTCCTATGACTCCAAATGAAGCTTACTTTTCACTATAGCACAGATTTTGAATCCATTCTTCACCATGGATTATACGTGGTTTTAGAGAAATCATTAAATGGTTTCATTTTTTTTCTAAATTGTCCTTTTTCTTCTTTGACTTATGGAGAGAAGGGACCCAGTTACATTGATTTTAAATCTTGTTTAGCATGATGTATTGATTAGAAGCAAGCACTTTGAGGCAAATGCCATGTTACCAAATCCCCCCCCAAAAATCTGGATTGCAAAGCCAGCTTTCCTTTCTGTGAAGTCATATCATTGACATTATGAGCTATGACAGAGAAGCTCGAGAGGCTTATAAATGGCTCCCAAACCTGATTATTGAAATGCTGTCTTCAATTCAGTTTATTAGCCAGTGTTCTACCTTATTTATATTTTATTACCTTGCAATACAGTTCTAGTATCTAGGAAATGGAGTTTTCTTTAAATAAATGGTTCTCAGAGTTTCAAAAAGTCTTTTGTTAAATGATGACTATCAGGAGATTCGATGTCGGCCCAACTAAGTTGGTATTGAGTGAGGTGTTGAAGCTTTTGCTGGCCTGACTGTGGTTGAAGCTCTCTGTCTCTGATCTGTGAATTATGATGTTTGAGACTATATTTCTCCTGTGTTATTATCATTGTTGTTGCTGGGTTTTTGTCTGACTAGATACCTCCTGAGGTTAGATTGAAATCATTCTAAACAGCTGTTTGGTGTCTTTACAAGAATAGGTCATATACGACCAGAGTTATGGCAGGCAAATTCCATCGGGCCATGAATTCATTTGTAAAATGGGGATTGCAATAGCTTCTACATCACAAGATTATTGGGAGGAGCAAATTTTATATATGTATGTGTAGTTTAGTGTTTTGCAAACCTCAAAGTTTCATAAAAAGTCTATCGTTAACGGCAGTATCATAGTAGTGGGAAGAGTAGGAGAGAAGGAGGAAGATGTAGAGAAAGAAAAAAAGAGGAAGAGGAGGAGAAGGAGAAGGAATAAAAATAGGAGGAACTCATCTGACATATTAAATGGATCCAGAGTTGGCCTTGGAGCCAGATAATCTAATTTTAGTTCCCCCAGTCTGAAACACACTAAGCTTCCTTTAGATTTAAGACCAGATTGGGTCCAAGGTAGGGTAGACAGAGTGTTGCTGAATCTGAAGTCAAGAGTCAACTGTAAAATTAGTTTTCTGTGTGATCACAAACAAGTCACTTAATCTTTCTGTGTCTTCATTATTATCATCTATAAAATGGGAATAGTATTATCAGCCCCATCTAACTGAAAGGATTGTTTTGAAGGTCACTAGGCAATATATGTGAATTGCTAAATAATAATGTCTAGAGTAGAAAAACAGTCCATACCTTCAAGATATTATAATTTCCTTTTAAGTCACAATTTTAAGTTTGATTTTATATCATATATACATTGGGGAAAGCTGGAAGAAAAAGAGACCTTTAGTATAATTAAGTGATATTCAGTTATGTGTATATATATATATATATACATACATATATATCTTGCCATGAAGAAGCTTTCCTTCTACTGGATAGTGTAAGAGAGGAGAGCAAATTCAGCATTCTGGAAGACCATCTTGAGTGGGGGAAGGGCAGGAAGGAGAGAGAATTCTGGAGAAGGAATACATTATAATAGTATGGGGAAGCTCCCAGCTCTAAGTCAAGATTCTGTTATCCCATGTGCTTACTCAAAAAATAAACCCTAACACATGCTTTCAGAGTAGATGAACTCCTGAAACTAGTGGTGTAAGAGTCCAAAGTGAGCTTTGCTATTGTATTTACTGTATGAAAATATAGCCATTGCAGTGGGGTGGATAGTAGTAATAGGAGAAGATCTTCAGAGCACTGGCAATACTTTGCTATATGTGGAAATACCAGTTCTTTGAGGAGAGAAGTGCATATCCTGGGGGAAAAACAAGCCTCCAATTCCACTCTGTGATGTGCATTTAACTGGCAGAAGACTACAGAGCTTCAGAACTTCACTGCTGGGAGCTAGCATGATTCTATTGTTTTAAGTAGTCAGATCACAGACTCTGGGAGTCACTGAAATGGAAGGGACCACTATAGTCATCTAGCCTATGCTTTCCTTGAACAAAAGTCCCTGCTACGACATACCCAGCAAGTCATCATGGAACCTTTGCTTGATATTGTGCAATGACAGAGAGGCTACCACCTCCTAAAGCATCCAATTCCTCTTTGCCACAGCTCTCATTGTTGAGAGATTATTTTGTTTTCTTTTATCTTCCCGTATATCAACAGTTCTCAAACATTTTGATCTCAGGACCCCTTTTATACTCCTAAAAATTACCGAGGATCCACTCTCCCAAGAGCTTTTGTTTATGTGGGCTATTTATTCATATTTACCATATTAGAATTGAAAATGTCTTAGTATCATTATGGCCTCACAGGTCCCTGAAAGAGTCTTGGGGTCCCTCTGGGCTCCACAGACCACATTTTGAAAACTGCTATCTTATATCAAGCCTCAATCTATGATCTAATGATCCTGGGTATGCTTTGAAATGATGATCACAAAGCAATGTTATTAGTATATGAACAGTTGTTATTCTATCTGCAGTCATGGCATAGGAAGCAGACACCAAGTTCTGAGGCTTTGCTTTAAAATGCAGCTCCGAGGGTGCTCCATGTAGCCTAGCACAGTACCCTCTGGACAGGCGGGCGTGGCGAATCTCTCCTGGTCTTCCCTCTCTCCCTTGTCCTCTTTGCCTGCTCCTCGAAAGCCTCGATTAGATGAGTGCCTGAGACTGACGGGGTGTTTGTCTATCATGACAAGTGCTTGGCTGTAGCAGAAAATGATGAGCTGCCCTGGGGGAGACATCACCACCCACTGCAGGGAGATCTATGAAGGCTTTATGACCCGTTGGAGTCCTGATCGAGCTGCGTGAGCTTGACCCTGGGGGAGGCAATTGTCTGGAATGTTTGCTCTGTCAGTCTGAGGGATGTGCTTGGAATCCCTGGGAAACCTGCAAGTCTCCATTGTTTGTGAAACATAATTTTCAGCACCATGGAGAGAGGGGGGAGGATATTTTTTTTCCTGCTCCCCAGCCTGTCAATTGATCTGATTCAAAAAAATAATATGTCCCTTTAACCCTTTCTTCTAAGTATGATTATTCAAAATGTGGAACAAGGAAGGTTTAAAAAATAAAGAGCATGAATTTTCTTGATTTAAGTCATCAGCAAGCATTTATTAAGTATTTACTATTTGCCAGGTTTTGTATTATATTCTGGGGATCCAAAAGCAATCCATGCTCTTAGGGAACTTACAGTCTAGCAAATGAGTTAAGCGAGGCAAAGTGCAACCAGCCACATGGACCTTAGAGTTAAGAAGACCAAGATTCAAGTCTTGTCTCTCCACTACTGATTGTATGACCCTGTGCAAATGACTTCACTTTTTAGTCCCAAGACAACTTGCTAAGATGATAAATTATAGTCAAACTAATGTGCATTATCAGAAAGAGTTTTCCATTCTTGGAGTTCCTACAAAAATCACCTTGGAAGAACAACTGACAGTCAAAAATAAATATTTTCAAAATGTAAGAAATTTTATCAACAAGCTTTTATCATGTTCCAGGTAAGTGCTGGGGGTACAAAGACACAAATAAAACAATCCTTGCCCTTAGAGAGATTACCTTCTGTCTCTTCCTTTCTATTCCTTTAAATGTTTCTAAATGCTTTATGTGAAAGGTGTCTTAGGTCTCCATAGGTAGGTGTGTGGGTGGTTGTATGGGGGAACCATCTCTTATTAATGAACAAATGATAACTGATTCATACTAGTTCTTTGAGATTTGTCACCTGCTTTATTTGAGCCTCATAACAATCCTGTGAGACAAGAGATGTAAGTATTATTATCATCTTCATTTTGTAGATGAAGAACTTGAGAAAGAAGATTCAGTTATTTATTGCTATGAAGTGCCCAAGGTGGACTTTGAAATCAGATCTTCTTGATTCCAAGGCCAGTTCTTTCTCCAGTATGCCATGCCCCATGTGGGTCCTCTAGACTACTTTTTAGGATCCTTAACTTCATTATCTTTTACTTTTCTCCTTAATATTTGCAACCTCAATAAGGAAAAGATTATGAGGTTTCGCCTAATCCCTCACCTTTGCTCTGCTTTTGAATGATAGTACATGACCAACTTTTTAGGTGATTGAAAGCTTATTTCCTATCAAGTATAAGGATGTAAAGGGTATATAATGACAAAGAGGGCTTTAGTGGACTAATATATCAAAAAGTGACAATTAGGCAAGATGCTAAGATAAGAATAATTTTATCATGGCCCTAGACACAAGCTTATGCTACACCAGACCCAAGGATTGTGTCTTGTTCAGTCATTTTTTAGTTGTATATGACATTTTGTGTGGGATTTTCTTCCCAAAGATACCAGAGAAGTTTCCCATGTCTTTCTCCTGCTATTTTTATAGATAAAGAAACTGAGGCAAACAGGGTAAAGAGATTTGCTCAGGGTCACACAATTAGTATTTGAGACTGAATTTGAACTCAGAAAGATGAGTCTTCCTGATTTCACACACTGTATTCTATCTACTATGCCACCTAACTGCTTACCTGAAACAAATTGTGCTGACCAGATTGTTTTAGCTAGGTCAGTCCTTTATGAATTTGGCTCTTTATTCATAACCTGCCTTGGTTTTGGGCTCCTGGGCCTGGGTTTACAGCGCTACTTTTTTTCTACAAGGCATGAGATCTCACCCCACTCACCATCTGGTCTCTTATCTTAAATTAACTTTTTTTCTAGTCCTATGAGTTCACTCACTCTTCTGATTTCTTGCCTCCAGCACTCCTTCCTTCCTTCCTTCCTTCCTTCCTTCCTTCCTTCCTTCCTTCCTTCCTTCCTTCCTTCCTTCCTTCCTTCCTTCCTTCCTTCCTTCCTTCCTTCCTTCCTTCCTTCCTTCCTTCCTTCCTTCCTTCCTTCCTTCCTTCCTTCCTTCCTTCTTCCCTGTTCCCTCCCCTCCCTCTACAATCCCCTCCCCTTCTTTGTGCTAAGAGCTGGGGTACAAAGACATAAATAAAACAGTCCTTTCCCTTAGAGAATTTGCATTCTATCTCTTCCTCTCTATCCCTTCTAGAATAAATGTTTCTAAATCCTTTATGTGAAAAGAGTCTGTGACTCTGCTCTAATTTCTCATCTACTGGCCTACATCAGTGATATTGAACCTTTTAGAAACCATGTACCTGCCCACCTCCCTCAAACCACATGTCCTACCATAGCCCACACTCCCAGAGATCAAGTGCTGTACCCCCTCCACCCCTACTGGCTTACCCAAGAAAGGGAAGGGAGAAAGGAAGGAGGAGTGGCCCAGGCACTCAGCTCAGGGGAGGGAATAAGTACTTCCATTGGGATGCTGGGCAAAGAGGCAGGGAGGCATGATAGAGAGGAGGAGGAGAGCAGCTCCACTCAAGTCCCTCTGCTTTTCTAGTAACTAACTCTGGTGGGCAATGGTGCATGCACTCATAGAGAGATCTATCATGCCATCTTTGGCACTGGTGCCATAGGTTCACCATCACACCTGTAATTAAACTGCCAGACATATCATAGATTCAGTAGATTATTGGAGACCTTTTTTTTCTCATTCTAAGATTCAACCACTCATCTCTCAAGGTGATTGTTATTGCCCCTTGTTTAGACTTTTTTCTATCCTGAATACTATATATATTTTTTATAATCCACCATTAAAAAGATTATGGGCATTGAGCAATATCCCTTATCACTCACTCCCTAGAAGACAGACAGAATTACTCTCCAGAATATTCCACATTTGATTTCTTCTCAATTCTTCATTGGCAGCTACAAAGCATATGGTAATACTGTTTTTTTGAAAATAAGGACTGTGGGAGAAATTGAAGTGACAAGAAAATAAAATGAATATGTATTTGTGAACTTCATCATCCACTTTCTGTAATTACTTAGATGTTGTCTTATCTGGGAAGGATGAAATCATTTTTCAGTCCTAAGATCCTATGCTTTCTTCACACAGAGATATTATCTCATACAACCTGTTAATCTTCCCTGATCCCCCCAATGACTAGTGTCCTCCTTCCATAAAATAATTGTTTGTGTTATATATGCATACACATATATGCTTGTACATAGACATATATGCTATATATACTTGGGTCTGACTCTTTGTGACTCTTTGGACTATACTGTCTATTCATTTTCTTGGCAAAGATATTGGAGTGATTTGCCATTTCCTTCTTCAGTGTATTAAAGCAGAGATTAACTGATTTGCCCAGGGTCACACTGGTAGTAAGTGTCTGAGCTGAGATTTGAACTCAAGTCTTCTTTGGCTGCCTATATTTATATACAATACATATTATGTATCTATTATATACTAAATACACATGTGTACATATGCATATATTTAGATACATACATACATAACAGTACATACAACATATGCACATATACATACATTAATGTTTAATTAATTTTATTATTAATTAAATATTATGATACTAAATAATAATAAATAAAATATTAATCTAATATCTGCATAGCAAAACATATGTTACACTTACATACGTACACTTTTCCTCAATATAGGATAGACTTCTTAAAGGTGGGCAAGAACTCTCATGTTTAAGTCTTTATATCCCAGCATCCCAACACAGTGCCCAGCTTTCTGCGTGAATAAGTGGGTGAACACATGTGTACGTTGGGTGAAATTATGAGCTTAGTTCATTCGAAACCTAAGAATCCTAAAGGCAGAGCCAAACTTTGAGCTATAGCGTTAAAGATGATGATTATAGGTTAATGTACAGGACGATTATGATTAATAGCAGCATTGCAAAGTAATCAATAGTGTTTGTTTGGTTTTTTGTGCACTCATAAAGATGGTCTTGTTAAAATCCTCCAGTGGCCAGTGATGATGTCTGGGGCCCTCTGGCTTGGGGAAGGTGTTTTCTCAGAATAAGCATGCTACATCTCTGGCTGCTCTGGAAAGCGAATGGCTAGAATACACAACTAAAGATAACAAAGGTTCATTCAATGTTTAAAAGGTTAGGGAAATTAAAGAAGGAAGGTGGTAACCTCTTGTATAACTAGGTGCAAGAAAACATCAATATTGCTCATTGAGCAATCTATTCTTCTAATTTGAAAAGAACAACTATTTGTCATGTTCTTGTCCTTGGACTGGCAGTTACCTAATTAAATGCATATGAAATTCCAAAGCCTTTACTGAGGGACAGTAATTTTCTGGGGTTGTTTTTAATGTTGCTTGGCTGAGAAAAATCACATTGAACAGATAATGGATGGATTCTTCTATTGTGCATTAAGATCCTGAATTGACTAATCATGCCATGGTTATTAATCAATGCGTTATCTTATAATTTGAAATTAAAGCTACTGTTCTCTTTTATTGCTGATTCTGGGTAATGATATTCCCAACCATGACCAGGATGTGTATATTGTCCCAGAGAATGCCACATGATAATAATAATGATGATAATGATAATAATAATACCAGTTTCACACATGTTGGCCCTAGGTTGCTTTTTAGAGATATTTGTTTGTTTAGCTTATTAAATTGTTTTTCATTCTAATGTTTACTTCCTAAATGTATTACTTCCTAATAATTTCTCATTTTAATAGAACCCAATGTAGAAAGCATACACACACACAGAGAAGGACAGTTAAATAGAACAAACTCACATACTGACTTTATCTGACAGTGAACTTTATTGCACTTTCAAAGATTATCATTTCTACTAAGTAAAAGGAGGTATATTTCATCATCAAGCTTCTGCAGTCAAAAGTGATCATTGTATTGATCTTTACACTATTCATTGTCTATTGTTCATTTTATTATTTATATATGATCTATCAGTTCCATGGCATCCTTTCTTCTACCCTTCCAGAAATAATCCATCATAACAAAGAGAAAAAAATTAAATTAACCAATATATTGAAAAAGTCTCTTCTTATATGTAACCATAATCCTTTACCTCTACACAGACATAAAGAACAAAGCCTCCATATAGCTCTTCATTAAGGGCGATCTTGGTTTTATTATCATAGCATTATAGTCATATTATATAATTATAAAAGGATATCATAATTTTGTAGTGATCTCAATTGTTTTATTATTTTTCTTTCTATTTGTATCATTTTAGTCATTGCTTATATTATTTTTCTGGTCCTTTGCCTATTTCATTTTGATCAGTTTATCTAAATCTTCCTATGCTTCTCTCTATTCCTGATAGCTATGATTTCTTCCTCATGCATTGCAATTTATTTAGTTATGTTTATTGTTCTCTTGACTCATCTTTTTTTCATAAGCATTATTTTATGTAATTCTTCCCTACTTCCTCTGAAGTCATAGTTGCTGTCTCTATGGATAAATGTGTGCCTTTCTTCTGTTGCTCATCTCCATTGTATCCTTTATATATTCAATTTGTGCATAATTGTTTGCATGTTGTCCCCCTTATTAGATTGTGAGCTCCTTGAGACCTGACACTTATCTTTTGCCTTTATTTATATCTCCAGCACTTAGTACCTGCCTGAAATATCATAGGTGCCTAATAAGTGTTTCTTGCCTTGACATGAAGTGGGTGCTCATTGATTGATAAATGACTACAATCATGGTAGATAAATGTATTGTGAAGTTTTTCTGAAGAAAATAGGAAACATAGGAAGATTTGTCTGATGTGATACAGAGTGAAATGAATGGAACAAGACATATGTACAATATAGTACAATGTAGAAGCTATAGCAGTTAAATTTTTTTCTTTATTATATTTGAGAAAACTTGATTTTGGATTATATTATTTATTACCAATATTTCTAGACTTTTCATAGTGTTATGGCTTAGGCTAGCTCTGGTGAAGCTTTGGATGAAGTAATGGGGAAGAGTTTCCATCTAAGCCTACCCTCTCATTAAAATATCCATCTATCAAGACTACCAGAAGAGGTCCAAATGAGGTACTGGTAGGTCAATCCCCTGGTATAAAAGACTCTGTTGACTTCCTGTTTCAGGTCTTTCTGAATAAACATAGGCACATTACTGACCTATCTTTATTAAAAGATTTCATGCCCCTCTTAATAAATGACAGTATATTCAGAGAAATGGACTCATTTTAATTATTGATTAAAATTATGAGTGCTACACACTGGACAGTGAATCAAATGGTTAGGACAATGACCTAGTTACGGTGAAATAAGTGGGATGTAAGAAAAGGCAAAAGCAAATTTTAAAAGAATTTAAGAGAAGTGGGTAATATATAATTTGCACTTCAGAGAATTATAGAATTTGAGAAAACAACCTTTCACCTGGAGGAACACACAAAAGGAATCTCCACTATAGTCTATCCAACAACTGTGGCCATATATTCAGTTTGCTATACTGTGAAATTGGGCCACAAAGGTTTTGGAAAAGACTTTTGAGGTCATTTAGTCTAATACTTTACTATGAGCAGACTGAGAGCCTCAAAGCAACTTGCTCAAAGTCACAGAGGTATTAAGTGGAAAGTCCAGGTTCTGTAGCAAATGAAATTCTGTAAAGGCAGTATTTCTTAATTAATTAATTAATTAATTAGTTCAATTATTAATTGATCACGCAAGATAATCTAAACTGACCAGTTGTCTCCTTCTGCTATCTGAATGGGCACCAAATGGAGCAACTGGGACAAAAAGAGGCTGAATCTTTCTCTCACAGGCCTTATATACCACTTGTGATCTCATCACTCAGTCTTGCCACTAGACATCCCAAGACACCTATGATTGGCAAATAGCTACTGAGGAGGTGGACTTAGAGAATTTTACTCCTTCCTCATTACTTCATCACAGGAAGAGGTTCATTCTTTGTCCATAGAATGAAGATGCCAACATACCCTTTCTTCCCCTTCTTGTAGCTGAGTCAGTCCAATGAGACTGTAGAGCATACTCTTAATTAGTTTTCCCCAGGGCAACCAGTCCTACCCTTAATCCTGTTATCCTTTTAAGATCTAAACAAAAGAAGGAAAGACCCAATTTCTTTGCATAGTCTAGGGGAGAGACTGTTTTAGCAGGACCTTAGAATCAGACTATTTCAGCCTTTTCTTGATTATGGATAAGGGGGGGGGGGGGTTCCAATTTATCATGAATTTTCCACTATTTGAACCCAAGTCCTCTGATCTGTAATAAGGTAAATTAAAACTGTATTACCTATATTAGGTCTAGTATGGACAACTGTAATGGGTTAATCTAAATCTAGTATATTTAACTGGTATAATAAATTATAAAACTTTACAGGTCAAACTGGTTTAGCTGAAATCCCTGCTTCTAACTAGACAGAATAACATAAATAATTTCTTATTCTAACTGACCCAAAATCCAGTCCATTCTACCATACTGCTTCTCATATTACTCCAACTAACTAGATCTAGAAAAACCATGGGATAAATTGCTTTTTGGTTAAACAGGTGCTCTACGTCTCCTCTTCAACTCAAATATTCTTAAGATGCTCCATTTTATTTCCAATCCATTCCTCCCTATGGCAGTGTCTCAGTTCCATTTGTGAGTATAGTGGGATATTTTAATGACTAAGTAAATAAAGAGATTAGATTAAATTACCTTTAATGTCCCTTTTAGCTCTCAGTCCACAAAGCAAAGACCATTAGGCATTTCTTTTTTAGGTAACATGTATACAATGAAGAAAGCCCTTATAAACTCAGGTGACATATAACATAGAAATTATGTAGTAAACCATTATCTTTTAGTCTTCTGACCATTAGGCAGATGCTGGAATTAATTTGATCCAGAAGATGGGGTTATTAGAATAACTCCTAGTCTTTGGGACATTCTTTAATGTGATCCTCATTTGGGGAGTTCAGAAAATCCTCTGAGGCCAAGGAAAGGATTTTCATTTCAAAATGACAGAATCAAGTAAATATTAAGCTAAGACAAACCCCTGAAACTTTCAAGATGCTTCTTGTCAGATGCTAGCCCCATCGCTCAACACAACTCATCAGTTATGTGAAAGAAACACTTTGACTCAGGGGAAATGTGGTTAGAATATTGTTGAACCATGTAGGAATACTGTAGCTATATTAAATATATTTTATTAAACTATGCCCAACGCATGCACTGAATATTACTTAATTTATCAAAAGTTTCTGGTGACAATCTAAACTCAAACTGAGGCTTAAGGGGTTTAATAATAATAATTTAATTTAGGGGTATCTTTGCCTCTTAAAGGCCTCTGGGCACTTTACACATAATGTAATAAAACCTAATTGTAAAAAGAAAATGCAGCACGCCTTCATATTTTTTTCCATATTTAGAGCAGAGACAAAGTAGAAAATGTCTCTCATTCTTCAATATTGTGTGTTTGTGTGTACAAACATAAAACCATTTGGAACTGTCCACAGCAATGCTTTGAAAAACTTTAGACCATGTAATCCAAATTTTTCATGTTACAGATGAGGAAACTGAGGTCCAGAGAAATAAAATGTCTTAGACAGGAGCATAACTAAGTGTCAGAAGTAATCTTTCTGAATCCAAATCTACCATTCCATCAGTTACTTCAAAGTAAAGATATTCTTCTTTTTTTTTTTAACCCTCACTTTCCTTCTTGGAATCAACATTGTGCATTTGTTCCAAGGCAGAAGAGTGGTAAGGGCTAGGCAATGGGGGTGAAGTGACTTGCCCAGGGTCACATATCTGGGAAGTGTCTGAGGCCAGATTTGAACCTAGGACCTCCCATCTCTAGGCCTGGCTCTCAATTCACTGAGCTACCCAGCTGCCCCCAAAATAAAGATATTCTTTAGGGGGAGAGGATCTCTAATCTTTATTCTATAAAATATGCTTTAAATATTTTAAATTAAATAAATTCATAAATGCTTTATTAACCATTACTGTCAAATATTAAGACATTGTAAAACTTGTGACTCAATATTAATAGATATAGGGAAGTCATCTTCAAGTATTTGAAAATCTGTCAAAAAAGAGATTATCCTGTTTTTATTTTTTCTTTTGGTTTTGTTTTGCTGGTTTTCCAAGGAGGAATAGTATATGGAGCAGAGGAGAAGGGAGAACTCAGAAATAGCCTCTATTTTCTCAGGAAAGTATGAGATGAGGTTATCTGCTGAGGTATGGAAGGTATGGAAGGGATAGGAGAGAGACACGAGGCTGACAAAGCCTCTATGAGGAATGCCATGGAGGATCAATTGAGAATCAAAGGATTGTCTTGGCTCAATGAGGTCCCAGTTGAGATGACATGTATTTGTTAAGGTCCCAGTCACCATGGACGGGTAACTTCCTCTAGCTGTCTAGGAGAATGATCATTGGGATGATCCAGGGTTGGGTTTTGGCACAGAATAAGTGGAATAAGGAGAAGGAAATAATGCATTGGAGAACCAAAGACAGTCTCAATTTGACCTGTTTAATTAGAGGGTTCATATTAGACCCAATTTAGAATGGAGAAAAGTGAAGCCAGAGGAGGCGCAATGTCCTGAGAAAACAATGAGAGATAGAAGGCCTGGAGGTCATGGTAAATATAAAGATTACTTTTAGGTAATGTTGGGGATAGGAAGGCACAGAGAGAAAGGAGATTATTGTTAGCTGCAGGGATTTTAGATTTCTTGATCATATACATTGAATATTTGCCACTGTTAGTAGGATCAAGACTTTGACCTTCCTTGTGCAAAGGTGAAGGTGCTGGTCATGGGAATTGATGAAGTAGATGAAGCAGAAGGCTATGATGTTTGGGGAAGCATCAACAATTACATTTTAGTGCCTCAGTGTGAGGGCAAGGTTTGGGGTGAAGACGAAGATTATGAATTGCTTTGTGTCCAAGAAAGGAGGAACCTGAGCCCTGGAAGTTTAATACCAACATGATAATAATATTTGTGTGGTTTAGTCATATCTGACTCTCTTACCCCATCTGCGGTTTTCTTGGCAGAAATACTGGAGATATAACTGGTTTGCCATTTCCTTCTCCAGCTCATTTTACAAATTAAAAAACAGAGACAAATAGGGTTAAGTGACTTGCCCAGGGTCACACAGCTAGTAAGTGTCTAAAGCCAGATTTGAACTTACAAAATTGGATCTCCTTCACCAATGCTCTATCCACTGTGCCACCTAGCTGCCCTATAATAATATAGCTAACATTAATCTAACATTTATTTTGTGCCAATCATTGTGTACTTTTTGTCTCATTTGATTCTCATTACAGTCCTGGGAGATGAATGCTATTATTATCTCCATTTTTCAGTTAAGGAAACTGTGGCAATAATAGGTTAAATTAATAGGTTACCTATGACCTCAAAGTTAGTAAGGGTCTGAGGCTGAATTTGAATTTGAATCTTCTTGAATCCAGACCCAGTGCTCTATCCACTGTTCCACCAGCTTCCTGGACTGTATGATCTCTCTTAATAAAGTAAAGCTCAGAAGAGGATCCATTGGCAATAATGGCAGCAGGGGGAGGATATGGAATTGGAAGTATATAAAGAAGGAACTATTTTACCCCTCCTCCTGGACCAATATGCTGAAACTGGACCAGTTACTATAATATTTCTTGCCTTCTGCAATCATTTAATAACTGAGATGTTGGAATCTAGGGAATCTCATTGATGTGTCTGCATTCTTGGTGTTTGGGAATTCTTCTAAAATGTGCCTTTTTCCCCCCAGTACAGATAAACAAACAAAAACACAATATGGGTTATTTAGGGGACATCGTGGTCGAGCAATTTATTCTCTCTTTTCAAAGTGTTGGTGGGCTGTTAGTATATCATTTTCTATAAAAGAATCACAGGACTTGACATTGTAAATTTTGGAGCATCATGATATCAATGTTGTGAAAGTAAGACTTTTCTCTTCCTCTTTATTTTCAACTATAATATGTAATGGTGACATAAATTTCTGCTCTAAATAGCATGTTAATCTTTGTATTTTATAATTATGTTTTAATTCTTTCACCTACTAACAACACTGATGTCCTGTTATATTTCATTAAAAACAAGATTTCACTTTCCTATCTCAGTCCACTACAATGTCACTTGGAGCATATGTGCTTCATCTTCTGGTATTGAGGGCAACAATGCTTAAATATCATTGTTAATACAATTAATGAGTCCCAAGACTGTGATTTTTTTCTTGTTCTCAGCAAATGAATCATAAGCTCTGAAGGGTATCAGAGAGTTCGTGTTCCAACTAAGAATTCTCCTCTATTTCTTCTTAAAGACCTCAAAAAAAGGGTTCCCCACCATCTCTAGAGGAAGTATTAAGTATTAGGAAGTTTCTCCTAACATCCTACTGGCTGGCTGGTGTAATGGAAGAAATACTGGATTGGTAGACCAAAGTACTACCTGTTTGACCTTGGGCAAGTAAATTGATTTCTTTGCACTTTGGTTTCCTCATTTGTGAAATTAAGGGTTGGATTAGATAGATGATTAGAGGTTTTTTCTAGCTATGAGTATGTTATTTAATTTCCTTTGTTGCACCTTCCTTTCTTTTCATCCCCAGTATTCATACTTCTGCCCAAGGGGATTCAATAGAACAAGTCTTATCCTTTTTCCCTTAGAGTCTCCCTCCAACTGTGGGCAATTAAGATTCATGATCAAACTAGGCATTTGTGGGTTCACCTAGGAGACTTAATGATCGTGAAAAATGATTCCTGAGTGTTAATAAAGAGTTTAAGCTGACTATTTTCTTTTACCACTAATTTTTTTTCCATATAGTTGTAAGACATTTGTAACATTATATAAGGCTATAATTATTTCTTCCTTATTCATCTTTTTATCATTTGGTCAAATACTAAAAATGGCACATTAAAATCTCGCCATTATTTTCCATTTTTGAAACCTATTTCTTTTTTGAGATTGGGATTTTTCTTTATTCATTTTACTACATTATTTCTAGGTTTATGTACATTTAAGATCAAGGTACTCCTATTTTGTACCACTTAAAATGACATATCCTTGTAATTTTTAATACTTTCTGGCTTGAACTTAGCTTTATTGTTAATCTATCATTAATCAAATGTCACTTGTTATGGCTAGAATTCCTTTAGTGCTTTATGATTTCAATGTGCTTTATAAATATCATCTCATGTTATCTTGGTAATCTGGTAAGTTTTTTATTACTCTTTGTCTTAAATCTGTTTATGGATTTTTTTGTATTAAGTATTTCTTCTTTAGGATTCTTACTCTTGGAATCTGCTTTTTAATTCATTCCGTGAATCTTTTGGTTTTATTGGGAAGTTTAGTCCATTTACATTTAGCATTAGAAATGTCAACATCTCTTTTTTTTCTTAAGCCATTTCATTGGAAGTACACATTATCATTTTTATTATGAATTTAAACTCAATAGAACCACTTTAAATAAAATTCTTCTGTTTTATATTAATGTCTAGAAAGGTCAATTTAACTTAGTCATCTCATTTGTTAAAAAAAAATAAAAGAAAGTGCTTCACTTTGGGATTACTTCTCAACCTCCCTCTCCTTTTTTATCTTCCCTATTCTGCATTTCTGAAATACCTGTCTGAATACATTAGTGATTTAATAAATCTGATGCTCTGAGGGTTCTCACTTTTTGTTAGCAGCTGATTTATCTTGATTGTTTTTAAAAAACTAATGGGAGGGGGGCTAGCAAGTTTGTTTGCTGTTTAAAGGCATTCTCCAAATAGATATTTTCCCCTGTTAACTTCTCCAGGTTTACTTGCTTACTTTCCAAATATCCATATTCCATATTAATAGACCATGCAGTTTTTTCAAGTAGATAATTATAAATTTATAACCCATGTTTCATCATTTTGAAAGTGTTGTAATATAGTGCATGCAATCTTCCCTTGTCTTTTTCAAAAAATCCTAATTGATGTTCCTTGGTAAGTGATTTCTGAACTTTTCTTTTGGGAACTTGGAATTATTTCTTTTTTCTTATCATTTTTAGTATTGGATTTTAACCACCATGTTTCTGTGTGTTTTGAACATTGGATTCTGACTCATCAGAATCCTGAGATTCTACTTGCATCTTATCCTTTGGTGGGCTTTTTGATTTGGACAGTTTAGGAAAATTTAATTTGATGCTTTTCTTAGCCCAAGGAAGATAAATAAATGTTCCAAATCCCAATATAGAAACCACCAATATTTGAACCCATGTCATCTACCTCTATAATGAGGACTCTTTTCCTTGTCTATGTAAAGTTTTCCATTTTTATCTGAATTCTTCCTATTCATTATTTTTTATTATGAAATGATATTCATTTGTATTAAGACATTTCCCAACTAATGGGCATCAACTTTGTCTCCAGTTCTTTGGAAACACAAAGTGATGCCTTGGATATTTTTGGTATATGCTTCTGTTTTTTACTTCTGTAGGATATTTATTGAATACTGGGAGGTCTAGATCAGAGATGATGAATAGCTTTGTCATTTCTCTTCTACATTTACAAATCAGTTTCAAAAGCTATTAAAGAAAGTCAAAGCTAACATATCATCCAGTCACTCAGAAGCATTTTATTAAATGCCTACTATGTGCCAAGCATTGTGTTAAAATATGAGGCTATAAATAAATATAAAAGCAGTCCCAGCTCTCAAGGGACTCATAATCTAATCAGCTTACATGAGTAAACCTGTTTTCCAGCAGCATAAACCTAGGAGGCAGTTAGGTGCTACAATGGGGAAGTAGATGGCATGGTAGTTAGAGCACCATACCAGGAGTCTGGAAGACCTGAGTTCAAATCTGACTATATGACCCTGGACAAGTCACTTCTCCCTGTTTGCATCAATTTCCTCATCTGGAAAATAAGCTGGAATAGGAAATAGCAAACCACTTCAGTATCTTTGCCAAGAAAACCCCAAATGGGATCACAAAGAGCTAGGACTGAAAATCAGCAACAATAGGTCTTGCAGCGGATGGAACACTGGGTTTAGGGTCAGGAAGACCTGAGTGCAAATTTGTCCTCAGTCACTAGCTGTGTGACTGGACAATTCACTTCACCCCATTTGCTACAGTTTCCTCAACTGCAAAATAATAATAGGACCTACCTTGCCAGGTTGTTTTGAGGAGTAACTGAGATAATCATTATAAAATATTTTGCTGAGTGTCAGACATAGACTAAATAGCATACAAGCATTAGCTGTGTTTAGCTATTAAGCGATCCACTGGCTTCCGTCTGCCCTAGTCACCAAGACTATAGGTGCACACGGCCAGGCCCAAGTCTCCCACAAAACGGTCTTCTAAAAATCCCTACGAAGAAATGTGGAATTGATTATATTCTCATAAAACCTCTTATTTTTCAGAGTGGCCTTATTTGCTGTCATTTTCCCCAGACTAATAAGATTGTCTATTTTGGTGACTTTGTGACTAACGGAGAATGATTGCTGCCTTGTGGGTAATTTAGGGAAATAATCTGTGTATTAGTGATAGAGAAATTCTAATAGCAGTGCAACTCTCATAATAATATCCAGCCATGCAATGATCTCAATTAAAAAAATATATTTACAAACCACCCCATTTGTCAAGAACAGAGGCTATGTGTGTTAGGTCCCAATCGTGCGCCGGCTCATAGGGAAAGCAGTTTTAAAAGGCTTCCTTAGATCTCCTTTGTAATAATGTCTATTGTGCATTCTTTTTTTTTTCCATCTTGGTATTGGCTCCAAGGCAGAAGAGTGGTCAGGGCTAGGCCATGGGGGTCAAGTGACTTGCCCAGGGTCACCCAGCTGGGAAGTGTCTGAGGCCAGATTGGAACCCAGGACCTCCCATCTCGAGGCCTGACTCGCCATCCACCCTATTGTGCATTCTTAAGAAAAACAGGGTTTAAATGTGAATGTAAGACCGTGACAGATTTTTTTACCCATTTTTTTACCCATTTCTCTCCATTTTTCCCTCATCAATTTTTAAAAATCTATTGAATTTTCTTCTTGAACCTTTGCCCAGTGCGCTGTCTTGTGGATATGGGGACTCCTTTCAGAAATGGACATCCCAGCCCACCTTCTCTCTTGACATGAAGCACAGCCACCACTGGGCGTGACTCCCCATCACTGCCCCGTCTCTCACTCTTTCCATGACCAATCCCATTCGGTGCGAGCCTTGTCTCTCTCCACTGACATGACTTAAGCCATCCCTCCGGCGGCATATGGCCAGCTAAGAGTGAGTACACAGAGGGGGGGAGGGGGATCTGCCTGCTGTTCAATTTCAAGCCATTTGCTATCATCAGGTTTCAGACTTCAGAGTCCATTAATAATAAAAGTACTCAATGCATGTTAATGGAATCATCAGGAGGAAATTTATTTTGCATATGGTTTGCATTCTTTTCAGAAAAATGGTCAGCACTTTCTCCTCTGGGACACCCAGTATAATCTCCCTAATTACTACTGCCTTCCATTTAAAATTATACACACTGGGGGTAGCTGGGTGGCTCAGGGGATGGAGAGCCAGACCAAGAGATGGGAGGTCCTGAGTTCAAATCTGACCTCAGACACTTCCCAGCTGGGTGACCCTGGGCAAGTCACTTCACCCCCGTTGCCTAGCCCTTACCACTCTTCTGCCTTGGAACCAATGCACAGTATTGATTTCAAGACGGAAGGTAAAAGTTTAAAAAATAAAATAAAATTATACACACATATACAATATACATGCATATGCACATATTTGTATATTGATATATACACATATATAATTAAACATGAGTGCCTATAAATGTATATGTGGATAGAAACATATTTGCATATATAAGTAGAAACAAAGTAATTTAAAGAAGGGGGCTCTGATATTTAGGTAGATCTCATATATGCATATGTGTGTATATATGTTTGTACACATATACATGTGGGCATATACATATATGCACATACATACCTATATTTATATATTGCTATATAATATATAAAACAGATATCTCTCCATATATCTATAATATATATATAAATAAATATATTTTTATATAATATGTATTTATGCATATCTATAATATATAAAATCTGTATCTATATAATATAAAAATATCTATAATATATCTATATTATATATTTAAAATATATAAAATATATGTCTATGATATATGAAACAAATATATCTTTATATAGTATTTGTATGTATACATATGTAATATATATGTACACATAAAATATAATATATAAACATATGTTCATTTTCTATGTAATATATAAATATCAAATATATATTTATATTCTATGTAATATTTCTATTACATTATTATATTACTTTAAGCATATATGCTATATATTATATGTAATAGAAAATGAATTTATTTTATTGTGACATTTAATACTTATATATGTAATATTTACACATAAAATAATGTTTTATATTACATAGAAATGTTTATATATGATATTTATATATTACATAGAAAATAAATGTGTTTATATAATATATATTTATATGCTATGTAATATAAACATACCATATACATATGCACATATGTCATATTTTCTTATTTATATATTTATATTTAATGTATATATATTTATATATTACACATATTATGTGTATATATGTATGTGGTATATATGCACCTACTTTTGTGTATACATGTTATTTTCCTCCAAAAAATATAAGCTCTGTGAGAGCAGGGACTCTTGTTTTTGTCTCCTTGGTGACGTAACAAATACACTTTGTAGGATAACCTCCAAAATAAGATAATTTACGCACAGTGCTTTGTAAAAATCAAATGCTATAGGATCTCAGTTATTCCTCTTTATGAGAGAAATATATGCGGTTATGAGTGATGAGAGAAAGTTACACGGCCTTAGTTTGGGTTTAGGAAAATGGTAAGATTCAGCTCTGGGCTGAAACTGTGGCAGAGCAAATCATACTCTTTAAAATAATACAGTTGTTTGGCTGGCAGTGAGAAGGATGGGCAAATACTACCATACGGCAGACAGAATCACTTGGAGCAGGGATTTGCTGCCAGGGATGTTCTCGCCATACATTGAGAATTTAATAGTTAGCATTTTCGCTTATTCCGTTTTCCTAAGTGTTTAATGAAGAGCCTCCCAGGCACTAATTTCCAGGCCGTCCCAACTTTATTACTAAAGTTTATCAAGCAGTAAACACACTCTTGCTCTCTACTGTCATGTTTTTAGAAAGCATTTTATAAAAGGTGACATCTGGCAAAGAGGTAGATCTATAAAAATCATGCTGGTGGATAGAGTGTCAGTTTTTCTGCCATCTTCCCAGAAAGAGTAATATTATTTTGACATACACATACATCCCCACTGTCAAGCTTCTATTTTTATCGTGAGCTTACCGCACATATCCTTAAGCTATACAAAACCTTTGGGCTAATGTAAAGAGTGACATTTCTGCATATTTATTATAACACTTATTTTAGAGGTTGACTTTGCCCAGATAGGATTTCTCCAAGCACAATGTCATTTTCATGACAATAGGCATTTCTGGGAACAATGGGCTTTCTAGGCGAGTTGGAGAAAGGTCATATATACAAGGACGAGTGAAAAGTAGTTTAATTGAGACTCTCCTTTGGTTGCCCTTTCTGATTTTTTGAAGGTTCAAAGGGTATTCATATTGAACTCCTACAACAATAGTGATTCCTGAGGATGTGGGGGGAAATTAAGCTTGTTACCTCTTAGAGTAAGACCTCATGCATTGGCAAGTATATCTCTAGGTTCATTGGAGTGAGAACTCCCTCTGATACAGGATCACAATGATCAAAAGAGATAATATTCTTAAAGCACTTCACACAATGCGTGACACACAGTAGATCCTTGCCAATGCATATTGATTGATTATTGCTGTCGCCATTTTCTCATTCTCATCTTCTTCAGTGGAGTCCAAATAGATATGACCCTGGAAATGTCAATGACCTGCTAGTATTTTTTTATATTTAATGTTTGATGGACTCTCATTCAGATAGACAAAAATGGCTCCCTTTTGTAGGGATAATGCAAATATCATAATCAAAATTGATTTTTCATTCTCTGAAATCATCTCTAGAAGCAGATAAGATAGGAATTGATGATAATTGTGATGGTAATGATGATAAATAAAGATAACAGCAGCTGATATTTCATCTATAACATAAGGTAGTATATAGGAGGTAGAGAAATGTAACAAAGGTTTTCATTCCAGTTTAAAGATGATTCATATTTGATATGATAGCCTCCATGAGAAAGGTGTTGTTTTTTGTTGTTTTTTTGCTGGATTGATGTTAACATTTGGTTGATTATTGGTTTGGTCTAACATGATATTCCAATTTCAGTACAGTTGATTGGTTGAATTTTCAAGTGCATTTAAGGGGCAGACAGGGGACTTAGAGGATAGAGCACTGGTCCAGGAGTAAGGAAGATCTAAGTTTTCAAAGCCAGCCTCAAATACTACTAGCCTTTTTTTGTCTTAATCCTCTGGAGAAAGAAAAGGTAAACCACTCTAATATCTTTACCAAGAAACCCCCACAGACAGCATTGGAGTGATTTGTTTGGTCTGTGGGGTCATGAAGAGATGGACAAGACCAAATGACCCCAATAATCTGTCCCATAGAGGTGACCTGCCATAATGAATAGAGAGTTGGCTCTAGTTCCCCCTCTGATACATAATAGGCTGTTTGACTCTGCACAAGTCACCTCACCTCTTATTCCCCTTCTAGGCGAACTTTTCGAGATTGTATGATGTAGAGAAAAACTGATCTGGACTGGTAGAGGGACTTCCCTTACCTGGGACCACTGAAATCCCAGGACTCATTGCCATTCCTTGATTGTAGTTCAAAGATTCATCTTCTGGTAGTTCATGAATAATAGAGACTCCCAGCTGTCTACTTCCCATGTTTGGGATATCCACAAGGCATGGAATGCTCTTTCTCCTTTCACCTTCCTTGGCCTCCTTCAAGACTCAGCTCAAATCCTGCCTTCCTCCCCCAAATCCAGTATCATCCCTTTGAGATTACCTTCCATTAAATCACATTTGGACACATTTGTTTGCAAATTGTCTCTTCCATCAGACTTGAGGGTAGGGACTGTTATTGCTTTGCCTTGTATCCTTGGCACAATACCTGACACACCGTAGATGCTTAACAATTGTTGGCTCATTTACTGAGGACACAGTGCCTGTCCAATTGTGGGTGCTCAATGGATTGTTGGTAGATAGAAAGGTATTCAGTCAGTGCTAAACTTGGGTAACTTACAAAGATATATTGCAAGAGTTTCTACCATTTCCCTCCAGAATCTGCTTCAGTAAGTGATGATGAAGACACTGTCGTATTGTTGGATATTGTGAATTTATAGTACAAATTCCAAATACCCCACTGAGAATCAGAGCTACTAGCAGAACTCGCGTCTGGTTCTCTGGATTTCTTTTTTAGCTTCAAAGTTCTATAACTTTTTTTAGTGTGAAGTTTCTGTCCCTTACATTTCTCTAGCCTTGTGTGAACTTGAATGTCCATAAAATCATGCCAGGCCTGCAGTTAACTATAAGATTAAAGGCAGCTCACATTTCTGACACCATTGCAAGCCTTTTGCTCCCTTTTGATTTGGAGATAATGAATTTTTTCTCCCCTGCCCAAAGGATAATTAAAAAAAAATCCCTCTATCTGTGATAAATCATCTTTCTGAACTGTTCTCTTCTGGGAGGTCTCTTTGTAGAGATCCTTAGCAAGAAACTTGGGCAAGGTAGCTGCCTGCCTTCACCCAGGTTTTAAATGAGAATGACTGCGAATGTTTATTCAAGCTAAATAAAGCCAGTGTTAAAGCAAAGCCTTTTAAACTATTCTGCCTCATTTGAACATGACACTGATGTAGACAACTTGGGAAAATAGTGTGAGTACACAAAAAGCTGCATTATCTGAGCTATCAAAGGGTTTCAACACCAATGCACAAACTCTCTTGAGCAGAGATAATTACTGCAAACTCACCAAGCATAATTTGGGTCAAGGGCGACACTTCATTGGGAGCGTTAAACACTGTCGTACATCTCCTGGCAAGAAGTTTGTGGAGAAAGGTTCTCTTTGGAGCTGCTAGCTTCAAAGGGAGAAGATAAGAACTCTAACCTTCTCCATGCAGATTTCTCTTTTAAGTATTCAAAGAAGTATTCTTTTTCCTCCTTCCTTCCTTCCTTCCTTCCTTCCTTCCTTCCTTCCTCCCTTCCTTCCTCCCTTCCTTCCTTCCTTCCTTCCTTCCTTCCTTCCTTCCTTCCTTCCTTCCTTCCTTCCTTCCTTCCTTCCTTCCTTCCTTTCTACCTCCCTTCCTCTTTCCTTTGGTTTCCTTCCTCCCTTTCTTCCTCACATCCTTCCTTTCTCCTTCCCTCCCCACTTCCTCACCCTCCTTCACTTCCTCCCTTTGTCCCTTCCTTCCTTCCTTCCTTCTTCCCTTTCTTGTTTCCTTGCTTCCCAGAACCAAAATCAGTTGAAATAATAATTTCTTATCACAATAATTTGCAGACTTCTCCATATAATTGTAACATTAAAAATCTTTGTAATGTGTAAACTCAGCCCTGCAACAATATTCCTGCGTCAAAGGATGTTGTTTGCACTTAGAAGATAATCCATTTGTCTAAATTGCTAGGGAGTGGAATTAAATATACCACACAGAAGTATAAGTTATGATTTAAAGAAACTCGAATTGTTTTTCTTCTCTACCCCAGGCTCTGGAACCAGCCTAATGAAGCCCTTTCTCAGTGTTTCCTTATGGGTTTATGTGTGGGGTTTATATGTTCTACTTTTCTGTGTTCTCTACATTTTATCTCTTGATGGTCTTATCAGCCACTCTTGTGGGTTCAGTTCTCCATGAAGTTTACTCTCTGATCTATACATCTAGTCCAAATGTCTCTTCTGTGGTTTAGGTCTATATCTATACCTGCCTAATGGACATCTTCCTTGATGTTCAAAGAGAGGTGTCTCAAATTCATTATGTCCAAAATGAATTTTTCATTTTTCCCTCAATCCTGATTTTTCGACTAATTTGCCTGTTTCTGTTGAGGGCACCACAATTCTAATCACCCAATTTATAGACTGGGAGTTATACCCTTGTTCTTCTTCCCACCCTACCACCACCTTCAAAAAGTCTGTTATGGCCATCTCCTCATCCCCATTATATGGCCATCACCGTAGCTTAGACTTCAATCACACAGACTATAATTTGATAGCATGGACCATTTAGTTGGGTTAGGACTGGATTTGAACATATCACTATCCTCTCACAGACCTTTGGCTTCTTTTTTTCCTGAAAAAATTATGAAAAAATAATTGCGAAGAAATTTTTCATTAGGTATAAGCCTATCCATGCATTTGTTCTTTCTTCCTATTATAAATTGGTTTGGTTTTGTTGCACAAAGTTGTGTGTTTTTCCTTTCCTCTTCAAATGAATTAAGACTGGGTCACCAAAATTTAAATGGTAAATTGATTAAAAATCTTCAAATGGTTACAGACATTTTAATGTTTTGCTTACTTGCATGAGGATAAAATAAAATGGTAGCCAATATAGCCTGAGAATTTACAGCTACAGAAGTGAAATCCAGTATCAGTTGGGCTTTGGGCTCCATCAAGTAGGTTTACTATTGGAAGGAGAGTTAGGAACATGTAATAACAGGACTGGCTACAGAATGGACCCAAAGTTTATTATTATAGTAAACGACAGAGATAGTTGAGGAGCTGATTGAGGGAAGAAGGAACTATTTCACTGGTGTTTTAATATTCCAGCACCTTAAATAATAACTAGGACTTAATAAGAGACACTTAATAAGCATTTGCTGAATTGAAATGAATTAATAACATTCAACCTTCTGTTAAACAAAAGCTTGGAACAGAAACCAAAGGAGGCATTTAAATATGAAAAACCATCAGGTGTATGGGGGAGTTATTGTTTTTGAAAAAGTTATTTTTTAAGTTATATTGACGTCTTTTATTTTTATATCATAGTTCTTTCCAGATATATCCCCCTCTTTCTACCTTCTTTAAGCAAAGAGAGAGAAATTAAAAAAAAATAAAACAACAGCTTATCAAAATTAACTTATACATAGACCATTTCTAAGAGCAAATGTAACCATAACTTAAGGGGATGTATTTCTTCATCTCTTCTCTTGGGTTGAAATTTGTCACAATGACTATGTAAATAAAATGAAGAAATATTTGATAAGAAATGGGTACAGCTCATTCCTCTAAAAATGTACAGGTTTGGGTTATTTTATCAGCAAGGTAGATGTTATTATAATTTACAGATGAGGAACTGAAGTTAGGCTTACCCAAGGGGAACATAATGTATAATTTTCATAAAATCCAATATTAAATTTTTTTTGAGAGAAATTTCAGGAAAAGAAGCTCACTAACTCCCTAAGTCAAGAAAGTGAACTCTTTTAAAGAAGGCATCATAAAGAACCTGCAGAACCCATACACTGCATCAGAAGATCCAGAATGAAATTTGGGATGTAAAGGATTGAACTGAAGGGTGTTGAACACATTTATTTTGAATGTAAACTTTTATGTTCCCTAGTTGCCTTTTTATCAATGGGCCTATCAATCGTTGTTTTGTTCTCTTCCTCTTTTATTTCCCTCTTATCTCCAACTATTGTAATTTTCCCCTTAGAAAGTACAGTATTATATGCACCTTTAGCTAGAAGATCTTTAGAGGCATAAGCTGGATATTTGAAATGATCCATTGGGGAGACTAGGCATGTAAATCTGGGAAATTTCAACATGTTCATCTCCCAATAGAATCATAGGGAGGATTTTGAAAGGACATTTTTTATTCTCTTTATCTATTTTAAGTTAATCAATCAAGAAGTTAAAGTACCTCTAACACTTAGTAAGTCACTAACAAAGAAAGTCCACACCCCTAACAGGTCATAAGCACACACACCCCACCCCCACCCCCCACAATGTTAGGCTAATTAAAGGACTGTGATTGATTCCTAAGATGTGACTGAGGAGAGTTGATGGGAGGAGAACACTGTATATAAAGAGGAGCCTGAGAGATTTGCTCTCTTGATTCTTGGACTCTTCTTCATGCTTGGTGCATTCTTGGGCTCTGATTCTTGAGTTATTCATTCTTGGCAGCTTTTTAACCTAGGGAGCATGAACTCTGGTGGGATCCTTGATGGTCTTGGTCTCATGTGCGCTATAGGTTCTCGGCAGTTTTTCAGCATTTTTGGTTCTTCAAATTTCAGCTTTCTGATCCAGACTTTGGATTCTGGTGCGATTCAAATTCAGATTCTCATTTGTGGTCTGGAGGCACTAGAATTAGACATAGGGTATTTTTAGCTAGGTGATATTTTCCACCTCCTTCCTATATATATTCCTTTAATATCTCTACTTTGTAGTAAATAAAGCTACTGACCACCTACTGAATCATTTAATTTTAGATTTTATAAACGGTGACCACAACAATTCTTTTTTTTAACCATTATTATTTTTGTCAAATGAAATTTTTGATTATTACATTTGGCCACCCAATTTTAATTATTACATTTGGCAGATCACAGAGGTTTGATGAGTACCCTCAATCTTCTTCGATTTTCTTCACTTTTTACTATTCTTAAGTCAGGTCTTTAGTAGCTAATTCTGGAGTTTGGGCTCTAAAGTGATAGAGCAGTTTTGAAATAGACAAAAAGGGCAGTTTAGCCACAAGCTACAGCTGTTGGTCTGATACTCTAAAGTCAGTTTTTCCTGTGCAGAAGGATAAATTCTGAATTTTTTTTTCTCTCCCCTTTTACTAAACAGCTAAGTGCTTGCTGTGGCCTGGTAAGCCAGGTAAGCCAGGTTTTTGTTTTTTTTTTAGCAACAATCAGCCCCCTCAGGGCTCTCACTTGGGGGGATACTTTTACCACTCCTGTCTCCCTCCCCCTGGGGAGGCTACCCTTCTCCCACAAGCTACTATCTCGCAGCCCAGAATTCTGGAGTATTGGAGGGAATTAACAAGTTCAGCTCAGCCTTTTTTGTTATTAGGAGTTAATTATTGGGCTAAATTAACAAAGTTTAGCCTCATCTTGCTCCTGGAAGTCCACTTTTTCCTTTTGCTGAGCCCTCATTGCCTCTAGCATTAGTTTAATGGGAGGTGGAACACTGGGGAGAGCAGTCAGGGAGAGCAGCAGTAAAGATAACTAAACTAAACTAAAGATAGGTAAACTGAAGAAAGCTGCTCTCTTTAATCCTGAGAAGCTTTCAGAACCTACTAAGGGAAAAATCCCAACAGTCCACAGCCTGTGCTCTATACCCAATTTTGACTATTACAATAACCAGGAAGAGTCTCAGGTTGGATTTGAAGCCGCTTCTATCCACTCTGCCATCCAACTGAATTCCCAAATAGAAAGCAAATACATAGAGATATGGCTTTATTATTATGGACAGAAAGAAGGGCGCTGGTGTATGAATCAGTGAATCTGGGTATCCTGGAGGCTTCTTCCTTCCTGCAAATCAAGTTGGGATAACGTGATTTCTTCCTTAAGAGTATGTTGTGTCAATAGAGACCCTGCCAGTAGCTGACATTCTCCAACATGACAGATTTGGTCCTGCTCAGTGGTTCAGACCAAATGTCCTTTCACCTCTGAGACTCGGGCTTCTCGTCTGGAAAAAGAGATTGGATGGATGATCTGGAAGTTCCTTCCAGCCCTAAAATTCTGTTTTGATGTTGTAATGCTATCGAAAAGGAGAAGACCTTCCATCCCTTTCTCGGAGACTCTTCTACATAGATTTGTTCTTTCTCTTCATCTTCAATCTCCTAGAGAGTAACACTAGTCTCTTTCTTTATTTTTTTCCTTTCTGCCTTTCTTTTTAACCCCAGGTTTTAGCATAGCGGTTGGTATATAACAAATGCTTTAAAAATTCTTACTTTTTGTCTTAGATTCAGTACTAAGGGGGCAGGCAGCTAGATAGCTCAATGGATAGAGAGCCAGGTCTGGATTCAAGTCTGACCTCAGACACTTTCTGGTTGTGAGAATCTGGACAAGTCACTTAACCCCCAACACTAGCCCTTACTTCTCTTCTATATTGGACCTAATATTTTAGTATCAATTCTTTAAAAAGAATTTTTTAATTCTTACCTTCTTTCTTAGAATCAATACTAAACATTATTCCAAGGTGGAAGGGGGGGGGGGAAATATATGTGTGTGTGTGTGTGTGTGTGTGTGTGCATATATATATATATATAATAAAAACTCTTACTTTCCATCTTAGAATCAATATTATGTGTTGGTTCCAATACAGAAGAACAATAATGGCTAGGCAATAGGGGTTAAGTGACTTGCCCAGGGTCACACAGCTAGGAAATGTCTGAGGCCATCTGAACCCAGAACCTCCCATCTCTAGGTCTGGGTCTCTATTCATTGAGCTGCCCCCCATAGTTGGTGCTTAGTAAAGGATTGTTGTCTTGACTTCACTCAATTTCTTTCCCATCAACTGGCCCTTAGAAAAAGATTAAGGAATAATGAAGACTGGGCAAAAACATAAGGGAAAGATGCTAAGCCTTCACAGCTGAAATGTACTTGAAGGGTCTCTGGTTAGTGACATGTAAAGATAAGTCAAAAAAACTGGGAATGTTTACCCTGAAGGAGAGAAAATTTAAGGCAGGGAATCATAGCCATCGTCAAGTTTATGAAATATTGTCACATAAGAAGGAAGATTAGATTTTTCTTGCTTGTCCTCAAAGGAACAATGATTGGGAGCTAGAAAGAACATGACAGCCAACTTTGTCTACTTGCTGTTTGAGAAGCAGTAAAGGCTTCTCAACCTGTTTGTGTGTCTTAAACTCCTTTAGCAGATTAGGGAAACCTAGGGATTCTTTTCCAGAATAATATATTTTTAATTGCTTAAAATAAAACACCAGGGATTATACCACTGCTAATTGCATTAAAATATAATAATCAAAATAAAGTTTAAAAAAACCAAGTTAGTTGACCTCAGGTTACAAATACTTCCCAGATACCTGTATTGCCCTTAGATTGCTCATTGGTTATCAGTTATCCACCCCATTATATTTGCCCTTCTCTTTTTCTGAGCTCAGACTGTCTGAAAAAACATGCCTCGATCTATTTCTTAATAAAAACTTATAAAAATAAGTAGCATCTATATGGCACTTAAGTTTTGAAAAACACTTTGCATGTATTATTTCATTTGATCCCTCCTGCAGTAGGTTCTATTATTGGGCCTATTTACAGATAAGGAAACTGAAGCAGATAGTTAAATAGTTTACCCAAGGTCACACAACTAGTAAGTATCTGTGTTGGGATTTGAACTCAGATCTTCCTGACTTTAAGTCTAGTTCTTTATCCACTCTGCTTTGCTTCTTGCTCTGACGTCATCACTGGAAACATATCATACCCTACTAGTACCCCAACCATGAGGCTCACCACTGGTCAATCTATACACAGTTCCTCATCAATCTGAAATAAATACCTGGACCTGAGACCATTGTTCACTTCTCCTCGAGGAGTCCTTGCCAGCATATGTCCTCTCAAAGCCTCAGTCCAGAAGTGGAATGCTAGAGGACCTGCTTTCTATGCACAGAAGGCTGGCCATCGCATGCTTCCCTCTCAGGAGCCTTACCACCGTCACCTTTGGTAGACTCGATTCATTAAAGTGATAATTGACAGTTGTTTCCCTTTCTAAGTGATTGTTTTGTAGTTCTATTATGTTCTGTCGGGCAAGAACATACAATTAATTACAAATAAACTAAGCATTAATTTTAGGCACAGGAAAGAACTCTCTTAACGTCTCTGCCCCATTTCCCAGAGCTACCTAGGAATTCTGATAACAAACGTGACTTGCTTTGTTTGCTGGGTATCCCTGGCTGACTGCAGGCTGGGTACATTGGATATGCCACTGAGATAAAGCCTGGACCAAAGATTTCATTATTATAAGCTAGTCAGGGGGAGGAGCTCCTTCTAACCATACAGATGAGAGTCTTCTCTGGAAGGTCAGCATTCTCTCCACTATGACTCATGCCCAGGAAATAAGGCTCTGAGCATAATAAATCACTCAAGGTTGGCAAAGCACTTTGCCCCATGTTATTTGGGGGGTTGAAATTTCATACTTTGGGAACAGCTGAGTTCCGATGGTATTGGATAGCCTGATCAATGCCTACTGGTTTGGAACTTAGGAGAAATGTGGGTGTGAATCCCCCCTTCCCCCGGAGAGAATGTTGGATTTAGGATAAAAGGATTTGGGTTCAAATTCCCAATCTGTTCAACAACAGCTAGCTATGTTCCCTTAGGCAAGTGACCTGGTTCCCCCACTTCTACTATCTGTAAAATAAGTGTATTGGACTAGATGACTTCTAAGGAATTTCCCACTGAGCAAGTCTATGAAATCAACCCCAAAGGGAATGGACTGATGTGAAATCTACTCAGATTAGTTCAGTGATATCCTTCTGCAATTCTGTCTCATACCAATGGTGTGCCCATAATATTTCTTAAAGGAGGTAAAGCCTCTTAAGTGAAGACATAGATCTTTGACTCTGTTGTGGAAACTCCTGGAGGGCAGGAATGATTCCCTTTTTTTCTTTTTTTTTGGATACATGGTTAACACTTAAAAAAATAAAACCCTTACCTTCGTTCTTAAAATTGTTTCTGAGTATCAGTTCCACTTCAGAAGAGTACCTACAGCTAGGAAACTGGGGTTAAGTGACTTGCCCAGGGTCACCCAGCTAGGAAGCGTCTGAGGCCAGATTTGAACCTTGGGCTTCCCATTCTCCAGTTTCAGTACTCTATCCACTGAGTCTCCTAGCTGCCCCACTTTCTGTCTTAGCATCAATCCTAAGTATTGGTTCCAAGGTAGAAGAGCATTAAGATCAAGGCCACTGGGGTTAAGTGACTTGCCCAGGGTCACACAGCTAGGAAATGATAGTTAACACCTAGTATATAGTTGTGTCCATGTTTTCTATCCCCCTAGATTATGAGCACCTTGAAAACAGAGGCTCTCATTTGCCTTTTCTTGAATCTCCAGTGCTTAGCATGGTACTTGGCACATAATAGACATAATAAATGCTTGCTGATTGCTAGCCTCTTTGGCAATAGTGTCAATGAACATAATATCCAGTTAAATCCATTTTCTAGCTCAGTCTGTGGTTTTTAGGTGATGTTCTTATGAAAAGGAGAAGAAAGGTATCTTCCCCAATTTCCCCCCCAAAGCCTGGAGCCTGCCTTTAAAGAACACCTACTAGGGTGACAAACTAAGCCCGTAGAATGAGAAATGTGTCATAATATGTCTGTTGGTCACAGAAGAATGACAGTTGGTGGTTTCTTTAGTACTGCTTTGAGGAGAGGAGCCAGAAGCCCATTATCAATCATCCACGACATTTTCGTTCATATTGATAATCCTGACAATATGCCTCAACCATTGAGGAGTCAACAATCTGCAAGTGTGTTTTTAAATATGCCAAGCATGTTTAGGATTTCACCTCCTTTTATGTCCTAGAATCAATGGATGATTCCCTCCACTGGTGTAGATTTTAGTTTCTCTTTGTCTTAGGGTTTGTGCATTGCTCTAATGACCGACCCCCCCCACCCCCCCAAAAAATCTTTCATCACAGTTTTGGCAATGAGCTTCTCAAAATTTAAGCATCTTGAATTTTTAATGATAGATATACATCCCTGGGCTATATTCCAAGCCATTCTACTTTAATAGAAGGTAAACTCTTTGAGGTCAAAAGAGAATATCAACTGGGAGCAGCTGGATGGCTCAGTGGATTGAGAGCCAAGGCCAGAGATAGGAGGTCCTGGGTTCAAATGTGACCTCACACATTTCCTAGCCATGTGATCCTAGGCAAGTCATTTAACTCTCATTGGTTAGTCCTCATGGCTCTTCTGCTTTAGAATGAATACAGTGTATTGATTCTAAGACAAAAGATGAGGGTTTTTTTAAAAATAGGATGTGAGTGTTTTGAGGATAGTTTCATTGTTATCTCTGTCTCTGGGATACCAATTTAGTGCTTTGGCCCTAATAAGAATCTGATTAGTGTTTGCTGAAATGAAGGGAGTGGAATCCAGGAGAACTTGGCAGAGGTTATACTTTCATTCAATTCAACTCAATTCTAAAAGCATTATTAAGTATCTACTATGTGCAAGGCACTATATGAAGTGCTGGTGTTACAAAAGACAACAAAAGAAACAGTCCCTGTCTTCAGGGAACTTACATTCTGCTAGGGCAATACAATGTTTACATTAATAAATAAATACAAAATATATGCAAAATATTACATAGTGATGGGGGGGTCAAAAAGCCTGAGATATAACTAACAATATATAGAATGTAGCAAATCTTTTAGGAAATGATACTTGGGCTGAGCCTTAAATGATACTGGGACTTCTGCAAGGCAGAGGTGAACAAGGAAGGTCTTTCAGGGTTTGAGAACAGCCAGTTAGGAGGCAAAAATTTTATCATCCAGTAAAAGTGAGTAAATGGGAAAGTTAGGTTTTGGCCAAAAATATATAAGGGAGAAAAGAACTGATCAATGAAAAAAAAAACAGGACTGGATGTCAAAGAGTTTCTCAGTGTCAGGTAAAAAAGGAGTATAATTTATTATTAAATATAATAGGGAGCTATTGAAGCTTCTTGAGCAGAGGAATGACATGGTCAGACCTGGCCTTTAAGAACTACTTCACTGATAGAGTCTTGAAGAACCCAAAGTCAAGAATGGGCTATGAGAGAGGACCAGAATAGGTCTTTGGTGGAGAATTCCTCTTGAGTATTTCCTTGAAATTGATGAAATAATGTGATATGTTGATTTTATTACTTTATTGGGGTTTATTTATCTTGTAAACTACTCAACAGTCAGGGAAACACAACCAAGAAATAGTTTTAAAGTTATGCTTCTAACTCCTATATGTAGGCTGAATGGTTCAGAGAAAGTATAATTGGGAACTGCTCTCAGAAGGTTGAAGGAAATCAGCGTTGGTAGAAATTGAAGGGAATATAAGAGAATGCAGTTTGGTGACCTCCTAACCCCACTAACATTTAACAGCTGACAAAAAAAAATGTCGGCATCTTTGGGTTCTCAGAATCAAGTTTTTATTTCCATCCTTCGCGGTACACAGATTGTGTTAACTATTTTTCCCCAAGATTTTATTTCCATAGAGCCATGACACCAGAAAGCACATAGATTTTTTTTTATATTCCATTTTGAACTTTCCTTGAAGAAAATAAAACTTCAATCACCTAGGAACTATTGCAGGATGCATTTAATAAGAAAATACATTTTCAATTTTTTAACTTTTGAGAAGTTCATGGGCTATAATGGCATTTCACCGAGGTCTAATGGCACTATTTACTATCGTTCTGATCAAAAGTCAGAGAACTAGAAAGAGAGACAGAGGCAGGGACAGGGCAGAGAAAGACAGAAATAGAAATAGAGGGGTAGGAAAGGAGATGGAGAGAGGGAAATAGAGGCAGGAGAGGGAAGTGAGAGAAACAGAGAGACAGAATCACAGAAAATAAGTGGGGGAAAATGTAAGACAGAGGTAGAAGAGGGGGGAAGAGAGAGAGAGAGAGAGAGAGAGAGAGAGAGAGAGAGAGAGAGAGAGAGAGAGAGAGAGAGAGAGAGAGAGAGAGACCCATATTTATTGTCAGTTTTTTCCATTGTGTGCTTGCTTTCCCTGTCAGTGGAAGACTGTAACAAACTGGAGTTTTAGAAGCTTGGATTAAAACACAATAAAGTACTAAATCTAGGCTATTTATTTTGGAAATAGCATAATAAACTGGCTTTTCCAAGCATACATTTTTGAATGAACATCCTAAACTCTAGGAACATTCTGAAGAGATGTAAGAAGTAAATCAATCAATTATATATAATACAGTATATAGAATAGAAACTGTTTTCATAAAAATGTGTTATTTTTGAAATATTCACCAACATGAAAATTTAGAATTCTACGGTATTACCAAGTAATTCTATTACAGAATTATATGGGATATATAAAGGAGAGGTGCATAGTGGGTGTCAGCAGGCTGACATACATGACAAATACGGGATTATAGAGGAGAAGCCATGAAAAATATTTCATTAAAAATACATGCTTAAGGGGGCAGCTGGGTGACTCAGTGAATTGAGAGCCAGGCCTAGAGATGGGAAGTCCTAGGTTCAAATATAGCCTCAGACACTTCCCAGCTGGGTGACCCTGGGCAAGTCACTTGACCCCCATTGCCTAGTCCTTACTACTCTTCTGCCTTGGAACCAATACACAGAATTGACTCTGAGACAGAAGGTAAGGGTTTTAAAAAAAATACATGCTTAAATAAGAAGATAGGCTTTCTCATGTGAAAAGAACAAGGGATAACTAAAGACAGTGTATGCCCTCTATTGAAATCCTTGTGATCTTAGGAGAAGATGAGTTTGGCTACCAACATGGGGTAAATCCCCTGTAACAAACTTAGTGGGAGGATATGGACAAGTATCATTCAGGATGAATAGGCATGGATGGGTTGCTATTTTCCTTGATGGAAGGAATAACCCCATCAGGGAGATCACACACAAGTTCTTTGGAATATTAGAAGTATTCACCTAACATTTGTATATTTTATAGCTGTGGAGGCCACCACATGAAATAAAAAATCAATTGTACTATATTATGTAAAGTTAGATCATCATTTATCATTAAGGATAAGCACAAAGGTCAAATATCCAAAAAAAAAAAATCCCTCTTTACAATGATACAACTTTGCAAAGTTATCCCATGATTCCTTCTAGACTGGGCATAAGAGTCAAATTTGATCCTTCTACTTATTTTTTTTTGTACTAAAGCTAAGTATATTTGTTGGAGTTTTTACATTTTTAATCATAAGATTTTATTTTAAAATATAAAAAATGTTTTTAACTTTAGGTTCTAATTTGTTGACCCCATTCTAGACAGCTTCCATATCTTTATTTGCAATATTCTTACCAAACAGAAACAAATGAATTGTTTTATAGTCCCTTTAAATGGCTTATTGGCAATCTACTACATCTTGTCTCAAGTATCAGGAGTTAAGAATATATATTATCTAGATAGCAACAACTCAGAGTCTCTCATGGATTAGAAGCAAAAAAAAAAATCTAGTGATAATTTGAGATGTTGATTTTAAGGATTCCTGAATGTTCCTTGTTCAAAGACACAGTGGATTTGGAAATCTCATTGCCAGAAACAACCCTTCTTTCAATTCTTATATATCTGACATGTTAAAATCAATGTCTGCTCGTAAGATGCTAAGTATTTTGGATTTCCTTCACTGGGTATGATTGACAAGGAATTCTTTCCCCCATTGGAATACATTTAGGAGCAATGTTTCTTAGTTATTATGCTGTTTTATGTCTATCATAACTAGAATATCTGTACCATTGCTTTAACAGACTTCATGCTATAGGGAAATTTACCTTTAAGGGGGGAAAAAAGGTGACAGCAAAATGAACGCCGTAGACACTCATAGGCAAGGTTTTCAAAAATTTAGAACCTGAATGTGACAACTAGCAGAAATAAGTATATCACTGGCCTAGGCAGAATCATTGAATCTCAGTTAGAAGGGACTTTGTAATCCATCCACTACAACTCATGATTGTATTAGTTTTTTACTGAATTGTGTTGAACTTGTGGTCCACTAAAATTCCTAGATCTTTTTCATATCAACTTCTATTACCTCGTCTTTAGAACTGATTTTGGAGGGGCACCAGCATATTATTGCACATTTATGTCTATTCAGCTTTATCTTATGTAACCTGGGCCAATATTTTTGACTGCTACTCTCTATGGGTCATGTAGATAGAATCATAGTTTTAGGATTAGAAAGGATTCTAGAATTTTGATTTTTAGAAATTAGAATTTAGATGATCATTAATCCTGCCCTACCCCTTTCAACTAGCCATTGGTGAAGAAAATGAAGCCAAGAGAT
The DNA here is from genome assembly GCF_027887165.1 of Monodelphis domestica. Taxonomy (NCBI): domain Eukaryota; kingdom Metazoa; phylum Chordata; class Mammalia; order Didelphimorphia; family Didelphidae; genus Monodelphis; species Monodelphis domestica. Next base: position 21,153,723 of record NC_077233.1, on the reverse strand, counting down.
GTAAAATGATTTGCTACAGGTTAGCAAATAGTGGTAAGAGGCAAAGGTAGCATCCATACTCCACTCCTCTGAGTCTAAATCTGGCATTCTTCTCCTTGCCATACGTCCTTTGAATTTTTTTAAACCTAACTTGATCATACTATGTGTTCACTAGCCATCCCAGCTTTGAGTCATCTACAGATTCAATTTTTAAAAATAGTCTTCACAACTTTCCTTGCTAGAGACATCCCCAAACCAGCTCTACTATTGCTTGTCAGGTTATAGCTGCCAGGGGAGAAGCAGGGATTGATCATTAAATATATAAACTGTGATCTTCATCAGAATGTCTTTCTACCCATCCCAACATTATCCCAATCTTTGAAAAACAAAATGAGCTAATATTTTAAAAAAGATATCATTTTGTAAACTACAGAAAGGATACTATTCCTAATAACAAAGAGAAATTCAGTAACAGATTAATGATTTGCTTAGACAAAAGTTAATGATTACTAGTAATATCCAGTGGTTTAAGATGTGCAAAACACTTTACAAATATAATTTCGTGTGATCCACACCAAAATCCTGAGAAATAGAAAGATTTGCTCACGGTCATCCAAATAATAAGTGGAAGATCCAGCATGTGAACCCCAGTTCCCTGCCTCAAGTTCCAGCTTTCATTCTACTCTATCATGTTCCAGTTCATTGCTCTATTAATCCTCCTGACCTAATGAAAATGATCACTGATGTATGGATTTGGTCTATATGTCTTTGAAAAACTGACCAAGCCATTTCTTCAAGGAGCCCCTGTCTCAGAGATTGAATGATTTGTGAGCAGCATTTTGTCCTGCTGTTGTTTGAACAGGTGAAAAGATAAGTTGTAGGCATGGAGGTTATATATTGTCTGGATGATTTTTTAAAATATAAATATAAATATATAAATTTAATATATAAAATATATATAAATATAAAATATAAATATAAAAAATAAATAAAATATAAATATAAAATAAAATATAACCTCAATATATAATAATAAAATAATAAAAATAAAATAAACCTCTAAAAGTTTATTTGTCTCTCATTCTACTTCTCTTGTCACGAGACATTGGGAGAAGTTTTTGATACCTGTGAAGAAGTTTGGGAGGGAGAGAAGAAAATCTATTAACAAAGCTTGCAATAAAAGTTTAAAATTGTTTTTTTTTTTGATCCTGGTGTGAGACTGATAGCATCAAAGCCTTTTCCCTGCTCAGTGCAATCTTGTCTGTGATACCTTAAAGTGCTACCTGATGAGAAATTTAAATCAGTCCCCATTAGAGCAGGGCCAACTCAATTCATTTTCGCTTAGATGGAATTTTCTGGGGAGTGTCACTTTCTACCAATTAACTTTGCTGAAGGGGACACCATATTAGAATGCTTTCGTGTCGGAGACCTCAGTTGGACCTCTGCTCAATATGATTCCTAGAAGAACATGCCATACATAATTAATTTTGTATTCTTCCTTGGAAAATGGTCGGTCATCTCACAATCCCACCATGAACTTTTTTTCTGCTTGGCTCCAAAGGACAGGATTTGGAACAACATGTGGAAGTTACAAAGAAGAACATTTAAGAATATTGTCAGAAAAATTTCCTAACAATTAGAACCATCCAATAATGGAATGGACTGCCTTAGGAGATAGAGAAGTCTGCTGAAAGTCTATAAGCAGAGGCTGCATCAACTCTGATCAAGCATACTATAATGAGGATTCTTTGTTCAGATATAGGTTGAGCCTTATGGCTGCTGAGGTCCCTTCTAACTTTGAAATTATAGGATAATAATTTTGTAAATCTAGGCCTTTAGACCTCAAAGGAGCAATTGTTTTGTTTTCATTGTCACTAATCCTCCAGTGGACTTAGAATAAGCATCAAGATAGAGACGCTATCTCAGGGTTCCATTGTTGGCTGATGTCATGAACTGGAAAGAGTAAGGAAGTCCCATAAGAATTCCTGCAGGGGGCAGCTGGGTAGTTCAGTGTATTGAGAGCCAGGCCTAGAGATGGGAGGTCCTAGGTTCAAATCTAGCCTCATATACTTCCCCAGCTGTGTGACCCTGGGCAAGTCACTTGACCCCCATTGCCTAGCCCTTACCACTCTTCAGCCTTGGAACCAGTACACAGTATTGACTCCAAGAAGGAAGGTGAGGGTTTAAAAAAAAAAAAGAATTCCTGCAAAAGATTTTGAGGAAAAGCCCTGAGGAATCTCCTTTAAGCAGGCAGAATTTAGATCATCCTTAACATCGTATGGGCCCTGCAGAGTTCCCTCCCACTTCATGCCATCATGGCAGCATTTCCATCTTCATCATTACTCTATTAGAGGTCTAGAATCTGACATAGGGTAATTTTTGTTTTGTTTTACTTTGTTTTTGAATCACTTGTACGAGGCAGGGTGGAGATCAAAAAAAAAAAAGATGAATGGTGCTCCCTTTCCTTGAGAAGTTTATAGTCTGATGGGGATTATAACATTTACTCCCAAGAAACTGAAGAACATTATTTGACAGAAATGACTTGGATCATCCAGACTATAAATTCTCTAGAAATTCAAAAAAGGGAAATTGATGGAGATTTGAAAGAGAGCGGGGGGGGGGGGGACAGCATGAAAGCCAATCAATACATATTTATTTTATTGACTCATATAGGCAGAAGTAAGAATACCATTCCATGATGGGAGAACATGTGTATACCAATAAGCTATTTCCCATGTTGCTCCAAGGAGACTTCCATGTTTGATTAATGCCTACAACCCAAAGTTGCTTTTGCAAGGAAATGACCATAGAGTCAAGAATACTCAGAGCACTTTGATTTAATTGATTCATTCTTTGATTTGTTCATTCAACAATCATCACTTATACACTTACCAGATGCTACACAAGATGCTGAGGATATGGACAGGAAAGCAAATACAAAACCATCCCTGACCTCATGAAAACTATATTGTAATTCCCACAGAATTTTATTTCAAATTACCCTTCATTTCTAACTTAAATTCCTGTTGTAACTTACCAATGTTTTTAAAAATAAATTTTACTGTAAATATGACTATACTACTTCTTCATGACAACTTGGAACATGCAAAAGAATATAAGCTCCTTGAGGTCAGGTCAGGGGCTGTTCTGCTGTTGTTCCTAGATCTCTAGCACAGTGCTTGATATAAGAATATTTGCTGAACAAAAGCTTATTGAATGGCCAATGAATGAAATGAATGTCTGGTCAAGTTTGGCGCTTGAGTTTTACAGAGCATCCTTGATTGTTGTGAAAATGTACAGAGCTCTCTGTGAGACTTAAAAAGACATTTACTACCCACAACTGTACATGTTATAACCCCTTTTGTATGCTTATACTCCCTAATCCATTCTTGAAAGTAAGCAGAGATCCACTTGTCTGGTATCCAAAGGGACCAAGAAACCATTTTAATAAGAAATATAATATCCTCCCCCTCTCCCGCCTCGGTCCCTTTGAGTTTGGGTTTAGAGGAATTTCTGTTAAGGTACTTGGAGTATACCTGCTCTAACCAAATATTTTAATCCTCTTAGAGTATTACTCAGAGTGGTGATGGAAAGAGGTGAGCCTGGAGGGACGGAAGGAGCTAGGCTTGATATGTTTTGGATTGGGCCACTGAAAATTTGACAGGCAAAAGAGGCTTATGATGTCAAAATAATTCTATGATCTATGGTAATACCTCCTTCATTTGGGCCTGGATTTCCCTAAGTGCGATAACGGGACCAGGTGCTATTATAATCAACCTTTGTACTCTTTGGAAAGAAAGGATTTTTTAAAAACTTGAGCAATTCTAAAAAAAGGGATTTCCCTAGAAAGGACTTTACCCTCTTGCAGCAACATCCACATTTCTGAGTGCTTCATAATGAGGTAGAATATTTTTAAACTGCTATAACCCATCTCATCCCAATCTGTTCTGGTCCAGGGCAGCAGAAAGGTTGCTCCCCTTGGACCTGAGAGCCCTGTTTACTGAAACTGTCAATTCCTTTGGAGTCCAGCATTCATCTAAATTGCTCATATCCAATGGCCAGTAAAGGTTTCTTTTAAATGCAGTAAAAGATGTGGGTGAAGGCTATCTTCAGTGCTGCTTTTAAAGGCAAAAGAGAAAAGCCAGATTCTCCTTTGCCCATGTCACCCAAGCTGCCATCTCTTAGTCTTTTTTTTTCTGTGCTTGTTAATAAATGCCACTAGAAGCAGACAGTACAAGTCACTGCCTACAGAACTTCTGACTTGTCACTATCATTTTTTTCCTTACCTATGATACATTTTGTAGTGTTCCCTACATAGAAGCTATGCAGAGGCAAGTGAGATGATGTATTTAAGGTCCTGGTCAAGCTTTTAACTAGATCAATCTCTTCTTCGCACCCCAGAGACAGATGATAAAAGGAAATCCTTATGAGGATTTGCCCTCTCCCAATTCTGATCTGCACATTCCCTGCTATTTAGTTTTAGAGAAGTATCTGGGGCACTGAGAATGAAATGACTACTTAGGACAACTAGGTGGTGCAGTAGAAGAGCACCAGGACTGGAGTCAGGGAGCCTCATCATCTTCCTGAGTTCAAATACAGCTGCAGAAACTTACTAGCTGGTTGACCTTAGTCTAGTCACTTTACCCTATTTGCCTCAGTTTTCTCATCTATAAAATGTGCTGGAGAAAGAAATGAGAAACCATTCCAGTATCTTTGCCAAGAAAATCCCAAATGGAGTCACTAGAATCTTGGTTTGGGGGTTGGATTTTCCTACCTTTTGTCTCACTATTTTCTTTCATATTTTGTCTAAGTTGATTTCTTCTTCCTTCATTTGGATGTTTATGGTTCAAGAAGTAGTCATCTCTCCAGAGTCCATGCCTGACTCATCTCCAGAGAAATTTCTCTGCCAGTCTTTCTACCACTCTTCCCACTTTGAGCTTTCTTTTTTGTATTCTTCCCTCTTTCTACTATAAGCTCCTTCAGGCCAAGAACTGTTTTTCTTTGTAACTTTTATTTGTATTCTCAGAATTTAGCATGCTTGTTGACTAACTAAAGCCGTATTCTATTTTGGAATGGCACTATAGTATATAGGACCCATTTGAAGAGAAAGGCACAGTTTCTTTAAAATGACCTTGCAATTTTAGAAAAGCCATATAATCCTGTGGATATCAATAGTGTTTGTTCAACCATTCTAAAATGGAATTATAATTTGTGGACATAAATAGTGTTATGATGAAAATTATCTCAAGAGACTAATTTTTGAGCAAGAAGGTAAGTTTATTGATTATATTAGATCTGTTATTTAAGACAGCATCATAACCAATAAAATCATATAGATCTCCAAAGCTCTCTTCCAACCAGGAACAACCTGAGCTAGGTCAAGCAGCTTAATGAATAGATTTTTAAAATCTCATTATTCCATTCTTCCCTTAAACATCTCAAGACATCTTCATTGGTGAATGATAATTAAGGAGTGGTCCACCAACCTATCCATGCCTCCCTATTACCACAGGTAGACTGATCCATCGAGTACTCAGGAAAAATATCCTGGAAGAATTTTCCTTTTAGCTAGAGTCTGTGAAAGGACCACATTCCCCAGAACAAAGAGAATGCAAAAATCTATAGACTGAATGGAGTCAGGTCTGTGACTTCGCTTAGGTATTTCCTCTAATATATAGGAACTGATTTAGGGCCTTTCTAATCCAGGACCCTGGTTATAAAAATAATACAGTATAGGAAAAATAAATTCTCACAACAATAAATATGACACAAATAATGACTCTGAATTTCATAGGAGCCAGAGCCCAATTAGTGTGAATAAGGAATCCCCATGAATTGGCCTGAAGGACTTGAATTTTCATTATTCAAAGTTATAAGTATGTAAAATAAAGTCATTGGTTCCAGTCCAATGGAAATAGACAATGTGAATTCAAATAATGCTTTGACTTCCTGAGATTCCTTATTCACTCTCATCTGAACCTGCCTATCTGGTATATGATGGGTTTTTAAAGGATAATCAGGATCTTTCTCTCTCTTTAAATGGACATCTACAAGAACTATGGATTCCACTGCATGTTGTTTTCTAAGTTTTTTCTTTTGGGAAGGGAAGGGGAAAGTTTTCTTACCCTAAAGTACTATACAGGTGTCAGGTAATATTATTATTACAGCGAGCCTTGAGCTAGTGGCTGAATTTTCTTCAGTGGGTAAACACAATATGAACTGACACTGCTCTGGCCACAGTATCCATCCCAGAGAATAATTATATTTTACTGAAGCTCAGAACATTGATTGCCATGGGCAACCTATTCATAGCAGAAACTCTAAAACTTTGATAAGAGCAGATAAAATGCTATGAACAGTCTTCACTCAGTGTAGAAATTCTAATGTGTTGACAAAAGCAGCTAGTTGGCACAGGAAACAGAGTACTGGGCATGGAGTTCAAATATGACCTCGGATATTTATTAGCTGTATGATCCTGGATAAGTCACCTAACTTCTGACCGCCTCAGTTTCCTCCTCTGTGAAATGGGGATAATAATAGCATCCACTTCCTAGAGATGTTGTGAGGATCAAATGAGATAAAAATGATAAAGCGCTCAGCCCAGTGACTGGCACATAGTGTTGTTTTTCATCCTTTGTTTTGAAGAGGACAGATGGCTTCATGGCTTGATATCTTTCTTGACTCTTACCTAAATTGGACTTAAGTGAAGCAGAGTTACACAAAGTCTCACTCTCTCATCCAGAGTAATCCCAGTCCAGTGCTAAGACAAACATCAGGATGATTTGTGATGGCTTAGGATATAGTGGCTGACCTTGGCTTCTTCAATGTCTAAGCAAGCTCTCAGTGTTCCATAGTGTCTGTGGATCTCTAGACTCCACTTTTTTCCTGGCCATTGGAACAATTTGTTCTTATCTGCCCATTCTGCCAGAGAAAGGAAAACCTCACCTGCTAAGGGTAGACTCCACCCTCCCCACCCCAACTCCCTGAAGGGTCTAAGACCTGTGGATTACTCCCAAACTGGTCTGCCAAGACCATTTCACTAGGGTGTTAACTGCTATGCATGCCATAGCTTCTTGGAGTGGGTGATTGGGTGTTGGGATTGGGTGAAAGGTTGGATAATCAGCCCTCACCCCAGCGGTGCTAGTTTTCCCTGAATACTCCATACACCCCAGCACATAGTAGGTACCTTGTAATACATCTTTATCTGTTCCCACTTACAAAGCTGTGGATAACATTTACCTCAAAGGATCCTTTCTAATAAGTTCCACTTTTATTGTGATGTTAGTGTTGGGCTTATGTTATCCTTGTTTGGTACCTTTGCAAACTCCTTCCTCACAACACTTAATTCCATTTGAATGTTATAAGGGGAAGAAAGGTAGGAATTATGAAAAGCCTATTTATTCTAGTTATGACCCTTGGCTCTTATCATAATTGATCATCAATTAGTAAGTATTTATTACGTGCCTACTATTGTCAAGCAGAAATGAAATGGTCCCTATGCTCAAGGAGCTTATACTCTATGTAGGGAGAAAATATGCATACAAATCACTATATACCTGTCTCTGTCTCTCTCTCTCTTTCTTCCTTCTTTCTATATAATATATTTCTTTTTCTGTACATATATTGTATATATGATATATGCATATATCATAAATGACAGATCAATATATGCCAAATACATATAAAGAAACTTACTCTCATGACTTCCTTTTATCACCAATGTAGTCATCTCAGAATAAGACATTATATACATATATATTTATAAATCAAATGAATAAACTTGTATACTTTAACAACATTTAATTGTATACTTAGAAAATCTAGGAAAATCATGAAATATAAAATAAAGCAACAAAAATCACCTACATTTCTATATACCACCACAAGAAGCTGGAAGAGAAATTGCCTTTATAAGAACAACAACATTTATCCAATATTTGAGTATTATCCAATTAAGACAAATACTTTTGACAGAAATCAAAGAACTGAAAAAAATGGAGCCTCAAAGTTAGGTTGAGAAAATATAGTAAACCTGTCAATTCCTCCAAAATGAATCTAGGTATACGAATGCAATACTAATCCAAATACCAGCAGAATTTTGTAGAATTAGATAAAGTTATAAAAAATTCACAAAGGAAAATATGACGGACGTGAGGATGAAGGACTATGAAAAAGGAAACTGGTGACTGATGACTGGCACTGCCAGACTTGTCTGGTACGGGGAAAAAGAAAGAGCAGAACAGAAAAGAGATGAATAGTTACTGTTGTATATTGAAGATTAACATTTGGTCTTTATCATTCACAAGGTTCACTTAGGGTTTTTGTCCTGTTAATGTTACTTTGTCATTGTTGTTATCTTCTCTATTTACATTATTGTTTTCCTGGTTCTGCTTACTCTCCAGAGTATCAGTTTAAATAAAATCTTCCCATGCTTCCATGACTTGTTGATATTCATTGGGGAAGAAATGTCAATCTTATGCAAATTTTTCTTCCTCTCTTCATTGTATAAATGTGCAACATTGCATATATGTGAACTGTATTTTCCTCTTTTGAAATCTTTATATAAAAGGATAATTTGCTTGGGGATGGGGATATGAATTGGAGGAGGATAGGATATAGAGTTAGTTCTTAATTAATGGAATAAAGAATACTGTGGCTTGGTTGCATTATGTGAATCTGCACAACATATTTCCATTGAAATGGAACCAATGACCATATTTTACATGATTAGAACTTCTAACAGTTTGAATTTCAATCCAGTGACCAATTCAGGGGAATTCATTATATGCACTAATCCAGGTAAATTTGGAAATAATGTAAAGCAAAAAATAAATAAATAAAAATAACCAAAAAAATAAAGGGAATAAAAAAATATTGCTATCCACAAACACGAACACCATAAAATAAAAAGTACAGGAAAGCCATTTGGTTAGATAGCCAAAAAAAAGTTTAGATGAAAACTTCACACTGTATACTCTATTAAATTCTAATTGATTTAGTGACCTAAATAGTAAATTTTTAAAAATATTTTTTTGCGAGAGATGAGATTTTTTATAAAAAAAAAATTTTGGCTCATTTGAGGCAAAATCAATGGATTTGATTATATTTTTGTTCAACAAAAACAAGTATAAAAATAGATTAGGAAACAATATTTACAGTCAATATGTGAAATAAAAGTCTGACATCCCATATTTATGAGGAACTGTCAGCCTGTCTATAAGACTAATATAACACACTCCCCACTGGAACAATTTTTAAAGGACACGAGTACACAAGTTTTGAAGAAGGGAATAAAAAAGTATTGATAGCTATATAAAAAAATGCTCAATTCCCTCAATAATAAAAGAAATGCAAATTGGTGCAACTTTACAATACCACTTTACATCCACTAAAATGAAAGAGAAAAAAATGAGGAAGGGTAAAGATAAAAACTCATTATTGTCAGGGTCATGGAGTAAAAGAAATTCTAATACATGGTTGGCACAACTATTGATGCCAATATTTTGGAGAGGAATATAATATATTGCAATAAAAGTCACAAAACTGATCTAACCTTTCAAGAAAGTATTTCCATTACTTGGACCTAACTTCTGAAATACCATAAAAAGAAAAAGAGCAAAAAAGAAACCATCGGGACAAAAATATGCACAGCTATTTTTTTAATTATTAAGAAAATCTGACAAATTGTATGTCTGACATTGGAGAATAAGAGATGGTATATACTTGCAAAGGAGTACTGTGGTGCCATAAGATGATAAATATGGTTTAAGCAGGTAAATAGGCAAAGGTCCACTGGAAGTGCAGCAGACCCAAATGAGCAGAATCAGAACTATATACCCATCATCTAAAGAGTTACACTTTTAAAGAAGGGAAGGAAGGGAGGAGGGAAGGAAAAGAGGAAAAGAAGGAAAGAAGAAAGGGAGGGAGGGAAGGAGAAGGGAAGGAAAGAAGGAAAGGAAAGAGAAGAAAGGACAGAGGAAAGGAAGAAGGGAAGGAAAGAAGGAAGGGACAGAAAGAGAAAACAGACAATATTTTCTTTACTAATTTGGTGATTCATTTAGTTTGCCTTGTAAAATGCTAAACATTGTATGTAAGATTTTACCTCTTTGTATGTTTATTTGATACCTTTTTTGAGTTTTTTTTTTTAATTTAAGAAAGCAAGAAAGAAAAAAGCATTTAGTTTGTTTCCCAAAGTACAAATAGTCCTTGTGTTGCTGGAAGAAGGTACCTGTGATGGATTGCCTCCATACACACAGCCACAGCTTTACCAATACAATCAACATCATTGCATTCAGAAGAGAGAGAAGCAGTAGGGCATAAAGAATAGAACCCTTGATTGGAAATCAGAGGACATGCCTTGGTAGAGCCTTGGGAGATCCCTTCCCATCTCTGGATCTCCTTTTCCTACTGTATAAAGTGATGAGTTGGGAGTCTATGCATCTCTAAGGTCACTTCTGGCTCTGAATTCACAGTGCAGTGATTCTCAATTTCTGATGTAGGAGTTATAGAGATGTGTGAACAGCCCCTACCACCACTGAACCATCTCTACCTTCCCTTTCCTTTCCTAGAGCAAACCCTCAGTATTCTTGCAGGATCAGCTGCACTATACAAATCTCTGATCTTCCCAACGTGGACCCTATGGTACTCTGTAGCATCCCCATTCTCGCTCCCTGGAAAGGGGAGATATCGTTTTGAGTATTTGTTTTGTATACTTTACACCTAGCCCAAGACCTGGCACATAATAGGTGCATAATGAATGTTTGCTGAAGGTTTGTTTCTATGGAAACTATATTCAGGGATCCAAACAAGTAATGTACAAACCTTTGAAATGAAACACTCCGGATCATCGACGTAGTATTAGAAAGACCTTAGAAAGACACCATGTAATCCAGAACACCCCATTTTATGGATGAGGCAGTTGAGACCCAAAGAGGTCACCCATGGACAATTGGGGACCCAAGGTTTCCCAGCTACAAATCTACTGCTATGTCTGCTATAAAATCCTGCCGCCGTGTGTATTTGTATGCGCGTCTGCCTGGAATATCCTCAAAATACTTCTCAACCACTCGCTCTTTCCCTTTCCTCCCAGAGTGATGATGGGAGAACCCCCGGTATCCAATTCTGAGTCTGAGAAAGATCAACTAATTTGCTCAAGGTGACCTAGTGAATCCGGGGGCAGCTCTGAGTGGGATGGATTCCAGCCAACCGTCACCCAATTGGGTCACTTTACCCTGAACTTGATTCCTCCATTCTGTGGGAATGATCCCGTTTCAGAAAGCAGCCACTAGAGCAGACCCCAGGGAACTGAGTGAGCAGTCATTTACGCTGCGCAGCTCGTAGATTGACTGGCTAAATAGCAGCTCTTAGAAACCACTTTACCAAAATATAGTTTGTATATCGGCAGTGAGGACTGCTTATTCTAAGCCGTAACCGTTATTCTGTGCTACCTCCAGCCCGGCTTCTCGATTCCTAAACCCTCATTTTAGAAAAATATTCCAGAGAGAGCACTGAACTTCATTCCTAGGCATTTCCAATTCTATGTAATTAGAATAGAAAGACTTTCAAGTTGGCTTCAGGTTTTAGCTTGTTATATAAATAAGTTCACAGGAATCTCAAATGCTGTACAGAAATCTGACAGCAACTATAAAAGGCTTTTGAACATTTTTGTTGCCAAAGTCCCAGGGATTGCTGGAATCTTAAATAGCCCGTTTTAAGTTCCAATTCAGAAGCTTTTTGTCATGTTTAATAATGTGGTGAATAATTCCTTTTCTGTTCCTAGTTTCCTCTTTTATAATCCACAAGGATCTTTGAGTCATGGAATAGATATTTTTCTAGAGCTATAAATTAAAGGTCTTTTCTATCCACACTCAAAATGGCCTTTTAATATACCATGTCTGTAAATCTATCTATCCAGGGCCTAAAGATTCATTAAAATACACCTAAATGAAAGCATTATATAGGTCTATGCCCACTTTAAGTAGAGCCCTGTTTGAAACGAAAGTCAGACATAAGAAATTGGATATTCATGTATGCCGGAGTAAATTTAATAGGAATCACTTTTTTGAGATTTGTAGTTTTCATATTAGTATTCTCATTTTCCTTTCTTCTCCTCATGCCTTTCTTCCTCTCTTTCTTTCATCTTGTCCATTCCAGTGAGTTAAAAGTCCTTTTGGGTCTGCTCTGAAAATGGTCTACAACACCACGAAACTTTTCACTCCCTCTATGTTTTTAGAAATCGCCTTTTTCTTAAGACAAAATAAACTTTCCATACAGTCCTCATCACATAGTTTTATGTCAGAATTTGTGGTGACATTCCACTTTTCAAATTTGTGATGATACTCTTAATAATTGTTCAAGGAAGTCATATTCTGCTTCCTTTTGTTTTTCTAAAAACCCACATTCCTGATCCATGGTGACCCAGTCCCATGAGCATGTGTGCTCAACACCTACTATGTGCTGGATTCGGGAAATCGAATTTTTTTTTTAAACCCTTACCTTCCGTCTTGGAGTCAATACTGTGTATTGGCTCCAAGGCAGAAGAGTGGTAAGGGCTAGGCAATGGGGGTCAAGTGACTTGCCCAGGGTCACACAGCTGGGAAGTGGCTGAGGCCAGATTGGAACCTAGGACCTCCTGTCTCTAGGCCTGGTTCTCAATCCACTGAGCTACCCAGCTGCCCCCAGGGGAATCGAAATTTTAAAGACAACTAGCCTCTTCCTTCTAGGCTCTTACATTCTACCCAGATAAAATATGAAAAGAGAAGAATTAATACATGAGCATTTGAAAAGGTAGGAGAGAGCCCACCAGGAGAGGAGACCAGGAAAGGTTTCTTGGAAAGAGAGTGATTTGGACTTAATAGGACTGCTAAGGATCTCATTAGAGAGATTTAAGGGACCAGAAATGTCATCACTGTGGTTGTCAGGGAAATTAAGTAACAGTGCCCTAGGATTCCTCCTCTTACTCCCTGATATACCAAGTTGTCCAAAGGCAGAATGAGTTTGCAAATAAATTTCATTAATAGAAGTGTATTTATTGTTCAGGTCACAGGACACACTAGTCCAATTATGCTTTTTGTCATTCAGACGGTGTCTAGGGTATTGCATTCACTTCTGGGTGTCACAATTTAATAAGAGTGTTGGCAAACGGGGCTGATCAAAGAGGAGGGGAAAGAATTCGTAAGGAATTCTAAGTTGCCTGTATTATGGTGGATCTTACAATGGGCTATTGTGCCAACTTTTTAGCTGTTGCTGGTGCCACAACGTTGGGGGTACTTGTAGCTCCCAGACTTCAAGGTAGTCTAGTATATAGAGCGATGGAGTCAGGAAGATTCTGCTCAGATCCTGCCTTAAACAGTGACCTACCGTGTGACCCTCAGCAAGGCACTTACTCTCTTTGAGTCTTAATTTAGTCATCTATAAAATGGGCATAATGAAAAGGATAAAATGACAATGCATGTTAGGTGCCTTGAAAACCATATATAATATAAATATAGATATTCATATGGCAGCCAGGATTATTATTCTTTAATGGCTAGATGGTATTGTGGATACTGCAATCAGGAAGATCTTGATTCAAATTCAGCTTCCGATACTTATTAGGTATGTGACCCTGGGCAAGTCATTTTCTTCCCCTGTAACATGGGGATAATAACAGCACCTACATACCAATGTTGATATGAAGATCAAAAGAGATGATATCTGTAAAGCATGTGCCTGACACAGAGTAAGTGCTAGCTAAATGTTAGCTATTATTTTGTTATTGAGAGACATGCCCCATAGAATCATCTGGCCTCTGAAACTCCCTAAATGGCAAAATTCCTTAATGTCCTTCATTCTCAATTTCTTCATTTGTAAAGCGGGAGGGGATTTGCTACAATGCAACAAATGTGAGTGGTCTGTCTAGCGCCTGGCACTCTGCCAAGCACTGTGTTACATGTTGGGAATTCAGAGACCAAATGTAGAAACTTACATGAATGCATGAGTGAACCCAAAGTCTATCCAGAGTATTTTCCGAGGGGACAACACAGGTCTTATGTAGAGATCAGTTTGCTAGAAGAAGGGTTCAAGAGGGCACAGTGGGAGGGGAGATTCACACACTGGACAGCCCAGGTGCACCACGGGCATCCTGGAGATGTCAGGAGAGAGTGCGGAAAGCACCCATCGCATTGGGTGGACCCTCCTGTGGTCATTTAATGAGAAAACATGGACAAGAATTTCAATGGAGAAGAAACATAATTGGGTTGGAAATTATTCAAACATCCAAAGCCCAAACGGCTTACAGAATCAGAGACAAAATATATAATTCTTCTTGACTTTTGCCCCCCAGCCTTCCTTTGGTATACTCAGGTATTCTCCTATCCATCCTCCACAGGGATGCCCCCTCAGGCACACTCTGGGGTGCCTTGCCTCCTCCCTGGACCCCTTAGCATGGCCAGACTTAGAGCTAACCATGGTGGGTTTTGCAGTCAGTACCCTCCCTCCGGAATCCAACTTCCCTTCATTTCATGGCCCTAGAAAGAAGTCTTCAGGATTATCCTTACCCGGAATCATTCTTCATTGTAGAGCAACTTCCCTAATCTGTGACCAGGGCACGTTGCCTTAATGTCTTGGGTACCATAATCCCTGGAATCCGGACATGCTCCTTACCAAGAAAGGGCGAGTAGATATGTCCATGAGAGGGAATGGTGATGGGATACTTGACAGCATCCCTTAAACCACTGGTTATGACTTCAGATTTCACATCCTAATCTAAACTAAATGATGATATCTGTAAAGCATGTGCCTGACACAGAGTAAGTGCTAGCTAAATGTTAGCTATTATTTTGTTATTGAGAGACATGCCCCATAGAATCATCTGGCCTCTGATACTCCCTAAATGTCAAAATTCCTTAATGTCCTTCATTCTCAATTTCTTCATTTGTAAAGCGGGAGGGGGTTTGTATCTAAACTAATGCTTGCCCAGGCTTATGCCATATTGCCCAGATCTCCAGTCAAATGGCTAATGGACTCTGAAAGACCTGAGTTCAGGACACTTCTTCACTGTGTGATCCAGACCAGATAACTTAATTTTTCGAGACTCAGTTTCCCCATCTATAGTATGGGGATAATAATAGTGCCCACCTCACTGAGCTGATGTGATAGACCAATGAGATAATATGGGAACAACTTTTGACAAGTCTTAATGTGCTCTCTAAATGTCAGCTATATCACCTATGTCCTAGGGTTGTCATGAGGACAGAATGAGATATATTTGTCAAGCACCTTGCAAGCTTTAAATCTGGCTATTATTATTAAAAAGAAATGGTAAGGAGACAGAATGTGACTCAGCCCACCAATCATAGTTGTTGAACAAGGAGCAAGCTGCCTTGAAAGATGGAGAGCTTGGAGCAGCTAGGTGGTTCAGTGGTTATCACACTGTCCTTGTAAACAGGAATATCTGAGTTCAAATCTTTGTGATCCTGGGCAAGTCACTTAATCCTATTTGCCTCAGTTATTCATCTGTAAAATGGGGATACACTGGAGAAGGAATGGCAAATCACTCCAATACCTTTGCCAAGAAAACTTTCATGGACATTCATGAGGTCAAATAGAGTCAGACGACTGAACAATGACAAAAATTATTTCTAGAAAATCAGAATCCTAAAATGACAAAACAATTGTCAATAATTGTTTCTACATGTAACTGAAAATAAATAAATAAATAATTCTTAAAAGAAAGGCTGTGAGCTCCTCATCACTGAAAGTATTTAAGCAAGATGCTAGCCAAACTCTTGTCTTAGATTCTGCAGAAGAAGTTTTTCACATGGGATGGAAAAGTAGACAGTACCCAGGACATGGTGGGCACTTGATAAATTCTAGTTGACTGACTGACTCTCAGCTCCTTTGAAATTCTCAGATTCTGGGAAGTGGGTCATATAGACTTCTATGCAGATGGAAATACATCTCGTCAGTGATATTGGATTAGCAGTTTTAATTGGGGAAGTGGATCAACCAATATTTCTGATGAGTGTTAACTTGTCAGCCCTTCTCGTACGCAAGCATTACGTGCATTGTGAAATGAATCACTGCTGTTGATTTTGGCAGAAATTATAATTGGTTGTGGTTATTTATAGGTCTGGATTATTCTTACATTCATTTTATTTCCAGTCTATGGTTGCTAATGATAGGTAACATTTTAGACCAACAAAGCTCTCTCCTTTCCCCATGGAATGGGTTTTAAAGATTCACAGGGAGGGTCAAGTGAAGGGAGGACTTGAAACCTTCATGTCTTAGCTGTTGGCCGTGTGGGGTGGAAATTCATTCCTAATAGCCATGCCAGGGCCAGCTCACTCTCTCTTTGTCTGAGTCTGACTTCTTCCCCCTACCACTCGATGCCTTCTTCAAAATTAAATTTCACAAATATTTCTTCCACTGGTGCAGATAGCAACCTATTGATACCTTTCCATCCATCCGGGACCACTTTTATTTTTTTCTTCCTATCAGTGTCCCACAGTGGGTCCTGCCATTAATGCAATCTTTGATTCAACAAGCATTTATTAAGTACTGACTATATGGCAGACATTGGTTCTAGACACTGAGGACCCAAAACCAAAATGTAAGGCAGGAGTATACATTCTATAAAATGTTCCTAGAGGCATAGGACAGCTAGGGGGCCCCGGGGATAAAGTGCTGAGCCTAAAGTCAGGAAGACTCATCTTTTTTAATTCAAATCTGGCTTCAGACACTTATTAGCTGTGTGACCCTGGGCAAGTCACTTAACTTCGTTTGCCTCCATTTCCTCATCTGTAAAATGAGCTGGAAAAGGAAAATGGCAAACCACTTCCATGTCTTTGTCAAGAACACACCAAATGGAATCACCAATGATTGGGCACAACTGAAAAATGAAAAAAAAAATCTATTAGAATACAACTCAATGAAAGCAAGAATTGTTTCCTTCTTTGTATTTGTATCTTCGTCACCTAGGGCACTGCTGGAACATAGCAGGTGCTAAACAAATCCTTGTTGTTTGACCTATAATAATACCATCCAGTGATGGAGGTTCCAAAGGAGGCAAATGATTACCTTGAGTGCCATGTGCATAATTTTTCTGTACTGTTTATGTAGGTGTGAAAGCAGTATTTGCAGAAATCTTAGACCTTAGCCGGGGAGCATAGAATATTTACATCTTTATACTGACACAGAACAGAAAAGGCAGCACAAGTGGGAAAGTGGGTGGTTTGCTGGGTTATTCCTTGACCTTTTGGTTTTATTAAAATGAAAAGAAACAAAATGAGTTTATATTTCTTTTCAGTGTTCTAAACCCATTAATGGGGCGGGGGGGAAGGGGGAACTACGTTTAAATAGCAAACGTTGAGCATCTCGAGTGTAAGTTTGTCAGATTTTTAAATAACATTTTCATTACTTTTGCTCTCATAGATTGGCCCTTGCGTTGCAAGGAAAACTCAAGGGCATCTCTGTTTGACATTGAAGTATTTTTGTGCCTGTAGAATATCTCCTATGACATCGCAGGTATTTTAAGAGTTGCCGTGGATTCTTCATGAATACTAACAGTGAAGAAGCCTTCTAGAAATGCTTCACTTAAAAATTATTCCTAATCATAATGCGTTTTATAGACGGTCGGGTAATGTATGCTAAAATGATACGCACATGTGTGCTTTTTCCTATTCACATGCAGAGAGGTGGCATTTGGGACTGAAGATAGGGTGAAAGTCTCGGACTCAGGAATCCCTCATTTCGGACTCTCCTCTGCCTCTTAAAGGCCAGCCCTGAGCTCACGGGCAGGGGACAACACTCGGAGCCTGTTTTCTAATGAGAGGGCAACAAGATGGCACAGTCATAGAGTCTGGAGCCGTGGAGTCAGGAAGACCGGAGTTCAAATTTGATCTCAGATACTCACTAGCTGTCTGACTCTAACAAGTCATTTAACCCTGTTTGCCTCAGTTTCCTCATTTGTAAAATAACTGCAGAAGGAAATGCTGAACCACCCCAGAATCTTTGCTTAAAAAAACCAAAATAAACAAAAAAACCCAAATGGTATCGCAGAAATCTGGACAGCAATGAAAAAACTGAACAACAATGAAGTTAGGGATAGTAGTGTTTCAACTACCTACCTCACAGGGCTTTCATGAGGTTCAAATGAGAACAAGCATATCACTGCAAATTTTCAAATATCTATTATTATTGTTGTTATATTGCGTATATAATCCTGTTCAGAGTCATGTGAGATCAATGAACATTTATTTAGTGCCTACTATGTGCTAAGCATTGCGCTAATTCCAGGGATACAAAGAATAAAAGAAAAAGACCCTGAACAACAACAACAACAACAACAACAACAAAAATCCCAGTTTCTTCCTTTAAAGAGGTCTTTGTTTAATTGTTGATATAATTATAATGACAAATATAATTATTTGTTAACATAAAATATACAAATTACTTTAAATAAATCAAAATATGTGGCCTTCCTAATCCTGGTCCATAGCAGAGGCTGGTACATGGTAAGGGCATTATGATAAATACTTATTGACTAGCTGAAAGAGATCTTAGAAATCCCTTCATTGAATAAATACTTTTTCTAGTTTAAGCTAGTGAGTTCTCTTGGCCCTTCCTGATAGAGACCTATGATTCCAGTTTGATGTGTTAATAATTTAATAAATTTCATTAGTGACTTGAATTGGTTAATTAGTATTTACTAAGGGCCAACTATATGCCAGTTTTGTGAAAGAATACAAAGAAAGTTTAAAGATAGACAATCTTGAGATACTTCTAGTCTAAAGGAGTTCATATCCATTCCCTCCAAAGCTGGCTTCTATCCAGAGGGTAGCAGTAATATTCTCCCATCAATAGATTATCTTAATTTTCATGAGTTTTCTTTTTTTAATGCAATTTTTCATAATCATTTTCTGACATTTTGAAATCCATGTTCTCTCCTGAGAGGGCATGAAATATGATAAAAGTTATATATGTGCCATCATCCATATTTCCATGTAAAGAAGACATATGTGCCTTATAGAAGACAAATCTTATGAAGGAAGTAAATTGAAGAATGGTGGTGGAAAGTCTTTTTCATCATGGGTCCCTTGGAGTTGTCCTAGATCATTGCACTGCTGATAAGAGTTGTCATTCCCAGTGGATCATCATATGTTATTGCTGTTCCTGTGTACAGTATTCTCCTGGCTCTGCTCGTGAGATTTTCTAAGCCAGATTTTCAGGTTCCCTGGAGAAACCTCTGCCCTGCCCTGATCTTTACCTTGTAATTTAACCTCACTGGTTTTCTGTTGTGTCACAGTTGTACCATCTGCTTAATCATCTTAGGTCACTATTTCCTTTTGAATTAAGAAAACTGGCCTCCCTGTTCTGTGTGTGGGGCTACGTGTGTTTCAAAATAGAAACTGCAGTGAATTTCTTATGAGAGGGTTGAGTGTAATTCTTCTAGAAATATCACAAGGCTATAAATTCAATGAGATCCTATTGGAATACTTTTGAAATTAATTTATCACATTGTTCCAAAAGTAGTCAGATGAGTTTTTGAAGAAAGCAGGCTAGTACTTGACATTAAGAAGTCACCATAAATTTCAATGGTACTCGGAACTTGGAGAGTTTTAGAGCTGGAAGCCATCTGGTCCAACCCCCTCATTTTACAAATGAGGAAAGGAAGATCATCAAAGTGACTTTTGCCCAAAGAATAAGTAATTCATGTCAGAACTGGGCCTGGAATCTGGGTTTCCTGATTTTTAGTCCTATCAGATTTTACACAAGGATTATAAATTTTGAAAACTGGTAGTGTCTAACCCATAGAAGAGAGGACTCCTTTAGGGGGAAAAAAACAAAAAATAAAACCCTACCTTGAAAAGCAGCCTTTGTGTCAGGACTTGACATATTAATAAAATCAGTGATTTTGAAATTTATAGTCTTGTCTGTTACTAATATTGGCCCCCTGTGTGGCCAGACACTCAGAGAAATGATTCAACTTACATTAACATTTCCCCTGATTTACAAGAGAACATCTGCTTCTCTTCTTATTCACTACAGTCCAATGTCACACTTTGTCTACCAAGATTCTTTTTTCTTAAGATATTCATTTTCAGGAAATAAATGCTTTGTTCATAGAAGGCCTGTGAAATTTATGGTGAATTTGGTCTCATTTTCCTGTTTGTTCTTCAGATGAATCTGGTAATAGCTATTCATCTTCTTCCTATTAGAAGGTGTTTTGGTATAAATCTCCCTTTTTTATGATTCCCAATGCCGGCTTCATTTTTTTAAATTAATTTAAACTGACCCATTGTTTAGCTGTCATTCTTCACTTACTGGTTATTTATAACATGTAGATGGCATCTCTCTGCCATTAATTTTTAATGAATTGGCTGTTTAATGCAAGGTATCTAATAAAGGTAATCACAGGAATTCATTGTCATTCTGCAATGCCCCCGAAACTTTTTCATATGCCTATAATTATTGAAACCATAATTTCAGCTTTTCTTTTTCATCTCCCAACATACCTAGTCTAAACTTTATTTTTACTATTCAGTGTGTTATCATATAGTATACTATTCTAATAATTACAGATAAATCTAAATGTCTTAGAATGCTTTACTTGAAGGGCCAGATCTCCATAGATTGAGTAAGTATTCTAGAAAACTCTCTCTTGTTCAGGTTATAGTGTTTAGTTAGAGAGACACCCTGGAGAGCTTGTTCATATATATATATATATATATATATATATATATATATATGTGTGTGTGTGTGTGTGTGTGTATATATATATGTATATATATAATCTATAAAATTATATATTATATAAACAATCACTCTATTATATTAATGTATTTATTTTATAATTTATATAATTATTTATTATATAATATATATTATATTGCTAAATATTAACATATTATGTGAACATATTTATATGAAGATCAGACAAATGGACAAAGTGTTGGACCCAGAAATTAAAGGGGGTTAAAGGTCAGAGAACAGGTTGAATTGCCTTCAGGCTTTTACAAAATGCCTTCAATGACCCCCCCAATTCTCCAAGAGACAAAGGCCCTTTTTAAAAATACCAATATTCTACTGGCAGTATTCTTTGGCTACCAGTCATACAACACTACATTTTCTAGAAGACTAAAATTGAGTATTTATTACCCAGAAACTAATGAAGAACTGCCTGGTGAATATGAGCCGGGAGTCACATATATGGAACTTCTGGACTATAATCAATAAGATGGCAGATTAGAGACTCTTTCCTTTCTCCATTGATGCTCCAAAAAAATCCAAAGAGGAACTTGGGGCCAGAGGTGCTAATACCAGTCAGGTAAAAATTTTCTCAATTACCACTGGAGAATAAAACTCCTTAAAGTTATTATTTAAAACCCACCACCATTATCATCATGATGAAGCATTTCTTAAGTTTCCTTATGTGCCAGACATCGGGGTAGACTTGGGGACTAAAAATAATAAAATAGCAAAACTAATATCTTGCAAATACTAGGTGTTCGTGAAGTTTTTGCTAGATTTTATGGAACTAGTTAACAAGGGGTTTTAACGCTTTTTTGGGTGCCACTGACAGTATGGTAGAGTCAATGGACCTTTCAGAATTGTGTTCTTAAATGCATCAAATACACGGGGTGATAAAGGAAGCCAATTATATTAAGATGAAGTAATCAAAACATAAAAAAACAAATTCCAGTTCGTGAAGCCCAGGTTAAGAACTCCACATTTCTAGTGTGTGCCTTGAAGGGTGATTATCTGGGCCACACGAGACAGTATCAAACTGGACACTCTGCCAGCCTTCAGGCACCATGCAGACACTCTTGGTGGTATTTGGAAGCTGAGCCTACCATGAAATTAAATCCTTTGGAGAGAGAAATCATCCCATCAGATTTCTAACTAACGACAAGACAGCCATGTGCATTTTTCCTTTTAGATTCCCTCATAAGTGAGTTCCTCCACTTTCCTACTTGGAAAAAAAAGTGTAGGTCACTTATGTACTGGATTGGCAGATTTTTCTAACTAGCTTGGGTCTCCAACCCAAATTTCTACTAAGCTCCCCAAGGTCCTAACAGCCTTGGTGGAGCAACTTTTTTTTCTTTTTCTCTTAATAATTAAAAAATCTAGAGAACCATAATCTCAGTAAGATCAATACTATGATTTGCAGTCAGGAAAACTCATCTATCTTATGCATGGCTTCTTAGGAGCAAGAAAGTGGCAGTTAGGTGACTCAGTGGATTAGAGAGTGATATCTGGAGACAGGAAGTCTTGGATTCAAATATAACTTCAGACACTTCCTAGATGTGTGACCCTGGGCAAGTCACTTAATCCCCACTGCCTAGCCATTACTGTTTTTCTGCTTTAGCACCAGGACACAGTATTGATTTTAAGATGGAAGGTAAAGATTAAAAAAAAAAATCAGCTCTGGCTTACGTGGCCTCCAAAGAAGCTGGCAGCACCCGCTCCTTTATCGTTCAAAGGTGAACACAAGGAACCAAAATTGGTTCAGGATCATTCTGTGGCTCCTCAAGCCAACCTTGCAGTTTCAGATGTTGCCTATTAAGAGGCTGAGAGACTGCATTTTTGTACCCAGGGCATTTTTGAGCCAGGATTTCAGAGGGCAGGTTAGCAAACAGATGAATTTATAACAAACTGGATTTCTTCCACATAGCTTTAATCAGAATGTTTTTGGCCCTTCCACTCCCAACTTATCAGAAAAGACAACTGGGGGGTCACACTTTGATGAAGACCAGATGGCTTTGTGGGCTTAAAACTCTACTAACTGGGCTTATACATATGAAAGGGAGAAAATATGGAAATTTGTTCAGTTAATTCCAAAAACTTTCTGTCTCTTTGTGCCTCTCCTCTTTCTTACAATTAGAATGATCTGGAAGAACCTGTTTTGTTATTCTCAAACATGTCTGCTTTGGACTATGAAGTGACTTGGAAAATGTCAATGCCCAAACCGAAAGAACAATATTTATGTTGTGAACCCTTTCCAGGCTGGTGGCAGATGTAGGCATCACCCAGATGGACTTATTTTGTAAAAAATAAACTCTTACCTTCCCTCTTAGAATCAATACTGTGTATTGGTTCCAAGGTAAAAGAGGGGTAAGGGCTAGGCAATGGGGGTCAAGTGACTTGTCCAGGGTCACAGAGTTAAAAAAAAGGGTCTGAGATCAGATCTCCTATGTTACGTTTCAACTTGCTAAAATATTTGAGCTCTTTATCTAGGGTTTGGAAATAATTGTTTATTAGGCATTTTTATTTTCATGCTTTTGGTGGTGACTGAATTCATTTATATACATCAATATGATCAATCATCTTTTAATATGCACCGCCATGTTTAATTGTTTATCAAAAACATGAAAGAATGGAACACAAAATTTAGTTATCTACTCAGTATTGTACTCATAAGCAGAATGAGAGAATTCCCGCGTCTTAAATACAACTGGGGAACTTTGTTCATATGTTAAAGCAAATTAACCAATACTATGAAGAGACATGAGTTAGCATGCATTAATTTGTAGGTCTATAGATGTAGATAATATCTCTGTCTATACAGAAATCTCAATTATTATCATTGTAAAGGTCATGCAAATGCTTTACATTTTCAGTTCCCAAAGGGAGATGTACATGCCTCTGCCCTTTTCAAAACACCAGACATTCTATGATTAAAACCTGTATGAAAGGTCTTTCAGCATGTCCTTCAGGAAGACTAAACTGTCATCCTCAGGATCAGCCAACATTAAAAAGCGCCTTCAAGTTGAATCAGCCAACCTAGAACTTGGACTGGGCCATTATGTTAATTGCTGTCTTGAAGTGGCTATTTATTGTCATACTGTTTATAGACAGTGACTAGACCTCACATTACCAAGAGAAGGATCCTGGAAACAGGCACGGTTTTCCTTTTAAACCGAGGAATTACATTTCTAATTTGATAAAATGTTCTTTTCAGTGAGAAAGGGCTGAATGAAAATATGAAATTTACATTTAATTTGAAGATTATAGAAATTTATTTACATTCTCAAATCATTAGTTCTTTTTCTACATACTAGAAAGTGGCAATGAAATTATCAAGCTGAGAATTTCAATTTATTTTGCTTTAATAGTTTAGTAGTGTCTATTTCTAAAAAAAAGTAGTCACATATACAAACTTATGCATGAACATATGTATTTATATATACAGTGTGTGAATAAATGTTTCAAGTGGCTCTCAAAAAAGAATACAGAAGACATAATTGGTTTTGCTCCTCAAACCTTTACCTTCCGTTTTAAAATCAAATACTGTATATTAATTCCTGGGTAGAAGAATAGTAAGGGTAGGCAATGGTTAAGTGACTTGACAAGGTCACACAGATAGGAAATGTATGAGACTAGATTTGAACCCAACACCTGCTATCTCTCGGTCTGGCTCTCAATCCACTGAGCCACCTAGCTGCCCCCATGATATACTTTTAAATAAATATTATTAGCATTCCCTTTTTCACATTCTTAAGTGTAGATAATTAACAGATCAGCAAATCAAACCCTGATTTGTGGTTTACCAGTTTCCAACTTGTGCTTACACTGAAAACTTACTGCAAGCTGGTTCAATCTGGTTCCCGCTCACCCCTGTAATGTATCTCCAGATTAGCTCCTTTTACTGTTGGTGAAATAGATGGATAAAAGGATTGATGAATGGATAGATGGATAGATAGATAGATAATAGATAAATAGATGGATGGATGGATGGGCAGAGAGACAGACCAAAAGATAGATAGACAGACAGACAGATAGATAGGTGATAGAAAGATAGATAGATAGATAGATAGATAGATAGATAGATAGATAGATAGATAGATAGATAGACAGAAAGATAGATTAGATAGATAGATAGGCAGACAGACTTATGGATAGATAGATAGATAGATAGATAGATAGATAGATAGATAGATAGATAGATAGATAGATAGATAGATAGATAGATAGACAGACAGATAGATAGATAGACAGAAAGATAGATTAGATAGATAGACAGATTTATGGGTAGATAGATAGATAGATAGATAGATAGATAGATAGATAGATAGATAGATAGATGGATGGATGGATAGATGGATGGATGAGTAGATAGATAGATAGACAGATAGATAGATAGACAGAAAGATAGATTAGATAGATAGACAGACATATGGGTAGATAGATAGATAGATAGATAGATAGATAGATAGATAGATAGATAGATAGATAGATAGATAGATGGATGGATGGATAGATGGATGGATGAGTAGATAGATAGATAGACAGATAGATAGATAGACAGAAAGATAGATTAGATAGATAGACAGACATATGGGTAGATAGATAGATAGATAGATAGATAGATAGATAGATAGATAGATAGATAGATAGATAGATGGATGGATAGATAGATAGATAGATAGATAGATAGATAGATAGATAGATAGATAGATAGATAGACAGATTGATCTTCATTGTTATTTTTCAGTTGGATTTTCCTATTCTCAACTTCATGGACCATAGCACACAAGGCTCTATTTCTGCCATCTCTCTTGGCTCTTATTTATTGCTCCCTATGACACCATCTTTCCATCTTGTCCTTTACCATCCCCTTCTTTTGCCTTCAGTCTTTCCCAACATCAGTGTAAAGCTATATCTGCACACACACACACACACATACACACACATACTTTTGATCTATACAAATGTTTATTTGTGAATTATATACTTTTCTTTTTTAATTCCTACTTTTCCTTTCCATAACCCCTTTACTTCTAGCTTAGAGATGTAGAAAATGGACTCTGAGGTTTCTCTCCCCTTTTTACTTTATAATTCAAAGCTTTAAACATAAATTTCAGTTCAATTCAGGAAACATTTCTGAATCAAATCAATAAGCATTTATTGTATGCCTATTTAACATGTGCCAGGTACATAGGACTTCTTGAATCCCATTAAAAATAATTCTCTATTAGTCATGTCTGTTATGCTACAAGATATAACAAGACATGAGTTTTGTTTGAATAAATCTTTTGTTACCTTTTGTCTACAGTGCTGGTGCTCTTCTCTTCCTCCCCCTCTTCCTCCTTGTCCCCTATCACTCCCACATATGACGTTCCCAAAGCAGAACTCCTCTCTGAATGGAAGAAAACTCAGTCTTGCTATGAGACAAGGCCACTTAAATTTGAGTGTCCTCCTACACTTTTTGTTGAAAATTCATTCGATCAATTCTTATGATCTAGTAGTTTTTTAAAATATGGAACCACATATAAGTAATATTTTATAATCAGATAGAGTTGCTTTTCCAAGTTTTTCATTGATGTGGTTCTCTGCTTTTGAAAGGCTTTACATTATCTGTTCCTCATATATCTTTTAAAACAGTTTCTTAACCAGGGAGTCCATGAACTAAGACAGGAAAAAATAACAAAAGTTACATCTTAATTTCCACTCACTGATAACTGAAGTTTAAACTTTTCTTAAATTTTTTGTTAAAAAAAATTCTGAAGAGATCTATTGGTTTAACTGCCAAAGAAATCTCTCTCCCTCTTGGTTTCTCTCTCTGTCTCTGACTGTCTGTCTGTCTGTCTCTCACACACACATACAGGCACACACAAACAATTAAGAATCTGTACCTCGAAGGCAAGACATTTTGTCATTCCCATATTTCAAATTAGTGATGGAAACTGAGGACAGTGTTCTAGGATTCTAGGTTTCATGGCAGGTGATTAGAACAATAGCGTTAGGTATTTTGTACTAATACATTAGGAATTTTAATCAATAAAAATCCATTTTCTCATTGTTTTTTTATGAGTATATGCTGTTTTTAAAACATTATGTATCATATAGATATCATGGGGTATTCCCAAATGGAAGACTCTTTAAAGCAAACAAATGGAAAACAATAACCTAACTAAAGGTATGTCTGTCTAAGAAAATCTAATAAGGATTGAGTTAGGGTGAGGGAGAGCATCTTCTGTGAGGCTCAAAGCTATATGCACATATTCCCCAAAGCAAAATACCAGGTGCTTGAGAAAAACAACCAGGAATCCCAATCTCCTGAGAAGAGCTGTAGAGCAATCTAAATCCATTTTAACTGTATTCCCCCCAACGAATAAATGGACAAAACAAAAGCCAAAAAGCCCCCACCAAAAAAACTACAACTAGATTGTAAACTAGCTACTTTAATTCACCCTCTAGGGACCCCAAAAACACTGACTGACCTGAGATAATGTGAAGAATTTGAATAGGAAGATTTTAAAAAAACTTTTTAAAGTTCTGAATATCTGCACCTATCATTTTCATATTGGTTACCTTCTTGGCTAATAACCAAGGCATGCCATCAAACTCAATTGATATGAAGCTTATACTAAGGTCGAGGCACTTTCTCATAGAACTGTCTCTCATCTGTTGCAGCAGCAATCTTCTTATTGGTCTCTTGGTGAAGAGTGTCTCCCTCCTACCACCTCACACCTAGCAGTTTGGCTAATATGGCAGCAAAGGAAAATAATGAATGCTGGAGGGGATGTGGCAAAGTGGGGACATTAATTCATTGCTGGTGGAGTTGTGAACTGATCCAGCCATTCTGGAGGGCAATTTGGAACTATGCCCAAAGGGCGATAAAAGACTGTCTGCCCTTTGATCCAGCCATAGCACTGCTGGGTTTGTACCCCAAAGGGATAATAAGGAAAAAGACTTGTACAAGAATATTCATAGCTGCACTCTTTGTGGTGGCCAAAAATTTAAAATGAGGAGATGCCCTTCAATTGGGGAATGGCTGAACAAATGTGGTATATGTTGGTGATGGAATACTATTGTGCTGAAAGAAATAATGAACTTGAGGAATTCCATGGAGACTGGAAACGACCTCCAGGAATTGATGCAGAGCAAAGGAGCAGAACCAGGAAACAATCATACACAGAGACTGATACATTGTAGCACAATTGAATGTAACTGACTTTGCTAATAGCAGCAATGCAATAATCCAGGACAATTCTGAGGGATTTAGAGAAAGAACATTATCCACATCCAGAAAAAGAACTGTGGAAGCAGAAATGCAGAAGAAAGATATTTCCTTGATCATATGACTCGATGGGGATATGATTAGAGATGTAGACTCTAAATGATCACTCTATTGAAAATATTAATAATATGGAAATAGGTCTTGATCATTGATCCATCTAAAACTCAGTTAAATTGCACATTGGCCATGGGAGGGAGAGAAAGGAGGGGAGGGGAAATAATATGAATCATGTAATCCTCAAAAATATTCTAAATTAATTAAACAAAAAATTAAATAGAATTTAAAAAAGAGTATTTCCCTCCACTATATCCTCCCCTTAGTTAAAAAGTATTCTTCTACATGTGTAGGACCACATTGCTCCCCACTCAATAAACTTCTAAGGTTCCCTTTTGACTTCAGAATATAATTTAATATTCTGTTTGGCATTTAATACCCTTCCTAACCTGGGCTTTTACTACCTTTTGAGTCTTCATACACTTTATGGACCAGCAGCATTGCTCCCCTCCCCTCCTCCCATCCTGTTCTACCTCCAGTTACACATTTGTGCAATGCCTAGAACTCTGTCTCTTCTTGCCTCCCAATAGTTTCCTCAAAGACTCCTCTAGTCCCTTCCCTCGGAGATCTTCCATTTGGACTCTTTTTAATGTTATTTTTACATCTTGTCTCCATTTAAATATGAGCTTCTTGAGTCCAAGGACCACTTTTCACCTTTCCATCCATCCCATCCCTAGCAGAGTGCCTTGTGGTGAAGTGCTGTTGACTGATTGATGAACTGGTGGATAAGATAGATCATAGGAGCTAAGGAAATCAATGAGCTGTGAATCCAAAGTCTTTTAGAAGTCATCGTCATATATACACGGTCTACAAGTATTATGAGTGGATGGGATGGACCTGGGGAAGGATTGAAATTTTTGAGGCCAATAGAATTTGTTTGATCTGGACTTGGTGTTACAATTTATAAATAGAGTCAGCCTCAAAGAGGTTGATGAGGGAGGGTAGTGAGGGCTTGGGCTGGTCTTTCAGTGATGTGACAAGGAAATCACTTTTAAAAGACTGATATATATTAATTTAAGGTCGCCAAGGAATTCAGCTATGTAATTCCTTAATGAAAACTCAAGTCAGCCGTCAACCTTTTATGGAGTTTTAATTACAAACAGGAGGAAGAAAGGAATTAGAGATAGAGAGATAGAGGGAGAGAGAAAGGGGAGAGAAGGGAATAGGGCTTAAATACCCCTTCTGTTTAGGCTGGGCCAAAAGGTCCAAGCCCTTAGGTAGCTGGGGCAATGAAAGGAGATCAGTCCCTATTACTCACGTGACCAAAAATGGAGAAACAGTCTCCGGGGCCCCCACCTTCAGCTTCCTTCAGCGCAAGCTTCTCAGAGCACCCTGCAACCACTCCGACAAACTCCTTAACCACCTCGAGTCTTCAGACCCCCCTATCCTTAAGGAAACCATCCAAGTTCCCTCCCCTCAGTCCTCACATCTACCAATCACCTGTCCATCCATTTCCCTGTGCCAATGGAGGCTCTAGCTTAACCCAGGACCGCCCAGAGGTTCTCTGGCTTTGCACATGTTTGTTGAAGGTCATATTTTCAAATAATTAAATCTTTGATCCTTTGCTACAGCCCTTTCTAAATCCTGTTAACCTGAGTAGGGTAGAGATTGGAATAATTAAATTTTGATCTATGCTGCAGCCCTTACTCAATCCTGTTAGGACTGAGTAGGGTGGAGATTGATTCCAAGTATCTCCATTGTATCAATTCTAAAATCAATCATGACTCAAAGAAATTCCTGTTCTATGCTTAAGCATAGGTCAAAGTCTTTTCCATTGTTCAGCAAAAGGTTTCTGTCTTAAGAAGGGAGGAGGAGGAACCTCCCATGCCAATGGGGTTCACATTCCAATAGCCAAGACCCACTATCAATAGGGAATTTTTCAAGTATGAAATTTCCCAATGGTGAAATTTCCAACATTTATAAGTCTAAGAAATTTTGAGGTTTACAGTGAGGAATGAGAAGTATGTCCATTGTCCACCTCAATGCTGGCATGTTGAAAGTAAATAGGAAAAGCATATCCTGATCAGGAGCGGGACATAGCTTACTCTGGAAGGAACCTCGTGGGCTCCAATAAGCAATGTTGGAGGAAGTGAGGCAGGATGGAAGATTCCTTGTTAAAGACGTTTGAGTGTGGAGGGAGGTGATTGAGATGGGGTTGCTTTACAAAATCAAATTGTTTATCCAATTTGAAGATTAGTAGCTAATGTTTTGCCTCATAGGCTAATTTACCACAGTCTATGCCAATATGCCCCTCCCAATTAGAATAACCAAAGTAAAATCATATTCATATAAACACTTAAAACACTGCAAAATTTACCCCTAATTTTTTCTAGACTTGTGTTGGTATTACTTCCTGTCTTTCCTACTTTTTGTTCAGCCAAAGAAGTCCAATTCCCCAATTTGTCATTTCATTGACCAGCTTTCGTCCTTTAATCCATAAACTCTTTGAAAAGCAGGGACTGACTTGTGCCTTAACATACATTAGGAACTTTATGTTCCTCAAATGTGAGATGAGATTTGTGTTCTTGAGCATTCCTTATGCAATGATGGAGCAGGATTCCTCTTCCTTACCTGCAGGAGGTACTAGATGGATAAGTCTTTTGCAGTAGAAGCAATACTAGGCTTAGTTCTGGAGGTGCTAAGTGCTGTGGTGTGGCCTGTATCCCTGGACAGACCACCTATAACCATTCTGGATCTCAATTCCCTTTTCTGGGAACAGAAGGGAATTTTCTAAGGGGCCCTAAAAACATGAGCTGGGCCCAAACCTATCCAAACTATAGCAGTGAGTAGAAGTGAACAGATAAAGGGTGACATTTTTTATTTTCAGTCCTACAGACTTTTTAAAAAGTGAAATACTATTTTCACTCAAAATCTGCCCCGAACTGAACTCTGACCTTCGGGGAGCAGTCACCCCAATGACTCTGCTAGGACTATCTGAAAAGCCCATAGAATTCATGGAGTTTCCTCATGTCACAAGTTCTTCTCCTTTAAAAAGGCATCCTGGGAGATGGAAGGGAGTGGTCTACTGGAAACTTCTATTTTTAGACTCAGTTTTTAGGAAGGTTTACACTACCATGTTACACCCGAACCAGCCTTTTCTCAAGGCTTCTCCACCCCAGTGAACCCACGTTCTAGCTTTCCCATATCTTCTATTTCTAGGACGCTCAAGAGCTGAATGACAGCCGTATTTCTAGTTAAATTTCAAAATGATTTATTAAGGTATTTTTCATCAAAGTACAAAGATACATCTTGGTTTGTGGTTCAGTGGTCATTTTTGTTAATGAAAGCAGTAAATCAGGTATTGAACGTCAAATGTAACAATGTCCTTCATGGCTAAAAGCACATACATAAAGCAAATGGAGCTGTATTCCAGAATTTAGGATTATCTGTTAAACCAAGTACTTATGACCAAAAATGTTTGAGCCCACCACCCAGCCTTTTCTGAAATAAATTAAAATGAGAAATACAATGTAAAAAAAAAAAAGCCATTTCCAAGTTAACTACGTTGCCATTATCAATGACAGCCCCTTCCCCTAGGCCTGGCTTGGCATGGCATGGCCAGGTCCGAAGGACAACGTACACAATTAAGTGGGGATGAGATGGTCCCTGGAGGACAAGCAGGTGACCCACTGCAGCGGCTGGAACAAGCACCCGACTGGGCCGAGGGGAAGTGAAGGCAACAGAGAACCTGGCCAGTGGGGGGGGGGGGGGGGGTAATTATGGCATCACCGTCCTTCTGCCCAGACCCCAGACAACTGAAAATGTCGGAAAAGGAAGAGACTTCAGGGACCCTCCAGTCTGATCCTTATTTCATTTCAAAAGAAAAAAAAAAAACGAGCCAGAGAAATAGCTCTGGCAAGATCACTTTCCCCAGAAAACTTCGGCCACACAACAGTTTTTCTCAAAATTACCCCAAAAAAGTTTCCAGTGTTTCCCAATCTTGGCCAAGTCTAAGTCCTGCTTCATACAAAGGTTATATTGACTTCAAGCATCAACAACAGAAACAGAAAGTGATCAACTGGACGGGAAAGGTCAAACTCGTAAAACCAGGAACCCGCAGAGACAGACAAAGAGACCTGCACCCCTCTCTGGGGCCGTACCAAGGGGAGTCCAGCCTAGACCCCCCTGCCGTGGCCGCCTCCAGGCTCAGGCCGCCTTCTGGCTGGTCTCGGTGGTTCGGGCAGCCTTCTGGCTGGCCTCAGGGGCCTCCTTGTAGTCGGAGACATCGAAGAAGGCTGAGGGGTCGCTGGCCAGATAGCGCAGAAAGTCGTGCAGGTAGCCAAAGAGCAGGGCCAGGCTCTTGTCGTCGAAGGGCGTGTAAGAGAGGGCGGTTCCAATACGCACGAATAGGCGCAGCAGATGTGGGGCGCCATAGAGGCCAGACATGGGCACGTCGGGGTGCGCGGCCAGGACACGGTTGTGCTGTGGGCGCTCGCGCTCGTATAGCAGCTGGGGGCCTAGCATGACGTTGAAGTAGGCGCGGATGCCGCCGGCCACCTCGTCGGCAGCGTACTCCAGGTGGTCTCCGGTGCCGCCGTGGGCCTTCCTATGGCGCACATAGTCCTCCAGGATGGAGTCCACGTTCTTGGCGGCTGGGAGCGCCACAAGGCGGCCCTGCTTGGTCACCAGCTCCCAATCTTGCACAAGCAGTGGCTTTAATTCTGCTGGGATCTGTACCTGGAGCTCAGCCCGGGCTGAGGAGGCTGCTGCGGCACCCCGGGGGCCATCGCTGCGGCCTGGATCCCCACGGCCGCGTCTCCTGGGCAGAGGCTGGGGAGTGTCTCTACCCCCAACAGCTGCTCCACTGCTACTTGTGCCAGGGCCACCCTCGCCCCCCGCAGTGGCTGCCGCCTTCTGCTTGCCCTTGCGGGTCTTGCGGCCTGGACCAGGGACCTCAGCGGGGGCGGAGGTGGAAGCCAGGGCCGGAGCGGAGCCAGAGGCGGCAGCAGTGGCCCCTGGGGAGGAGGCAGCAGGAGTGATGCGAATGTTCTGGAAGAGCGTCTCCACGTTCTTCTGCTGCAGCGCGCTAGCGCCCCTGCGGCCCGGGGCAGCCCCCCGCGCCCCGCGGCCTTCGGCTGCCTGCTGCTCCTGGTTGGCGCGCTGCAGCTCGCGCTGCCTCTGCAGGTTGGCCTCCGAGTACTTGAGCACGCGGCTCTCAGGCACCCACTCATCCCAGTTCTTGTTCCAGCCGCTGTAGTGGATCAAATAGCGTACCTGCTTGTCCTCCCGGGCCACCTTCAGGCATTTGGCCTCGTATAGCAGCGGCCCGTGGAAGCACAGCACGCGCTCACCCTCCTGGAACTCGGGTTTTGGGGCCTGCTTCGGAGCCATGGTGGGGTTGTCAGCTTGTGGACAGAGAGAAGGAAAAACTGCTGCTACTGATGCCACCGAAGGCTCGAGTGGCAGCGCAGGCTCTGTGCAGGCTACTTGTAACGGTGGTGACGCCTTTATGCGCAGGCGCAGTGCGTGCTGCCGTAAAGAGGGACGGCTTCTGGGCAGGCGCAGTGCAAGATGCCTCCGGTGCTGTTGCTACTGCGCAGGCGCTATGCAAGATCTCTTCCCTCCCCCACCCTAGGGGCTGCAGCCACAGCGCAGGTGCGGCTCCTCCCAACAACTATCCCTTGCTCTCTGCAGGCATAACCTGGGGCTCCACCTATGGTAACGGACAGAATCCCTATGGCGTCTGGGCAGTTTAGATTCCCGCCACTTGCTGCTGCTCCTTTTTTACGAGGGCAACTCAGATTCCCGCCTAAAGTTGCAGTTTGCAAAGCATGCAAAATTGCTATATATTCCCTGTGCACCTGGAGGGAGGTGCAACCTCAGTCACAGAGCCAGAACAGGTGCGATCCATTCTACAAAATAAAGGTTCTCGTCTTTTCTGTCCCGCCAAAAAAATAACGGAGGAGCCTAGGGGGATCTCAGAGGCCATTTGGTTGATCTCCTTTCTGTGTTTTAAGGAAGAAATTGAGGCTTAAATTGATGTTGCCGGCAGTATTTGAACCTGGAGCTTGTAACTCCAGAGCAGGGATTTTTTAATACTGGGTGCTTGAAAATGCTTTGCAAAACACTAAACATGCATCACTATGCCATCCTTAGGGCGATGCCAGGATGTGGATTTTCTTGTCCCCATTTTACAATTGGGCAAACTGAGGTCCAGAACAGAGCAGCTTATCTCGGGTCATACAGTGACTAAGTGACCCATGACTTACCAACCAGATTCCCCAGCTCCAAGTTGGACATTCTCTGAGGCTACACTTGCCTCTTTAAATGGCACACCTGGGATGTGTTTTTTGGAGCTACAATTCCAGAGATGTCTCCTCCACCTAACACTCCGTGTTTGGGGGGATCAAAAAGGCTTTCCTCAGACCTAGGGATGTGAGGTCCCAAGTTCAAATCAAGTTCAAGCTGTGTGACCCTGGACAAGTCACTTAGCCCCATTGCCTAGCCTTTATGGCTCTTCTTGTAAATGAAAGTCTGGATTCTTAGCCAGAAGGTAAGGGTTTATTTAAAAACAAACAAAAACTTTCAGGCAAACGTGCCTGAAATGGGGGAGGAACTGCATGTCCCCAAACTGGAGCTCCGAGACAGATTAGACTGGCAGAAGGAGATCAGCCTTCGCTGCCCTGAAGGTCAGGAAACCGGCCGGAATGCCCATTCAGGACTCTTACTGAGCTTCCCAGCATCAATTTCCTTTGTGTCAGTTTCCTTCCCTGTAAAACCAGGGTGTGACCATTCTTGGCCCACCAGCAGTAATGTGCCCTTGGGAGGCGAGTTACCCTCCTCCGGGGATACTAAGTATCACTTTTGTTCTCTGGGCCGCCTCCGCTAATCCACTCCCTTCTCGGCCTCTGTGAAGATGTCTGGAACTCCCTGTCAGAAGGGATCCCTCCCTCCCGTGACCCCTCGGAGACTTTTATTCTGGCGAACTTTCTCACGTGGAATGCAAGTAAATGCGTGCATAGCCCTCTGCAGCTCCACCACCTAAGGAGGCCTGCATTCTGGGTTCTAAGCCTTCCCAAGAGCTCTGGCACCGCGGAGAGGGGTCGTGCCTGCAAAGTGAGTCCAATGCTTTCCAGATTCCTTTCACTGCTAAGCTTTCCATCCTAACTGGCCGGAAGACCTCCTGGGGAGGGAATACACTCTTTTGGGAGATCCATTCTCTTTATGCGCATTGCTAATTGTTAGGAAGAGCTTCATTCCCAGCGGAATTTCTCTTTGTGTCTCACTGCTAGAGTTCCAGGTTCTGCCCTCTGGGGACAAATCGCAAACCTTTGTTTTTGGAGGGTCTTTCAAATGCATGAAAATAGCTCAGTCCTCCAACCTGGGGTCTTCCTCCTCCAGGGAGACCTTCGGGCTTTTTCTTAAGAATGAAACTCCAGTCTTCCAGGTCACTTACACTCTTTGGTTTATCATTGATCCTATACTCTTAATACTCCTGAGTACGAGGATCCCTACAATCAGGTACTAAAGGCAAAACACCAGATGGGGTCTGTAGTGGGCAGAGGAGGGGAGGCGTGTTAGCAGCGCACTGTCATTAACTCATTGTGGAAATCATTGCCTTAATGCTGCCCAAGAATAAAATTCCCATTAAAACTCCCATGTCTTTTTTCAGCAATCAACTCGTTAACCAGCACTTAGCTCCTACTATGTGCTAGGAAGTGGGATGACAAATAAAAAGAAAGAACCGATCCCTACTTCTAATCCCAGAGACAAGGAGCCTATGGGAAAGAAATAGCATAAGAATAAAAAAAAATAATAAATCACTACAAAGTCATTTGAGGTTCCAGGCTGTAGGACAGTGAATGGAACAAGGGACTTTCCAGAAGACCTGGGTTCAAATTCAGCTTTGAGACATTTACTAAACGTGTGGCCTTTTGGAAAGTCATTTTAACTTCTCTGTCTCTCGGTTTTCTCATCTGTAAAATAGGGGTGATAGTATCTCATAAGGTTGTTGAGAGGATCAAACAAGATAATATCTGTAAAGTAATGCTTTATAAATCTTAAAAGTGCTTTAAATATATTAATTATATTATTATATATCATATAATTATTGATTAAAATTAAGAAAAAAATTGATAATAGCTGAAATGCTATTGTTATTAATAATCATTCCAATAATATTCCATTAAGTGGAGGTGAGGAAGGAGTTTCTGCCAGGCATGGGAGTCTTTAAATATAAATTATATTAATTAAGTATTATTAACTTAAATGATAATGAGATTAAATTAATAATATTAAATTAATATAAATACTACTATTATTCATTCTAATACTATTACATTGGGTTGAGATGTGGAAATATTTCACACTAGACATGGGAGAGCTAATTTGAATATAAATGATGTTAATTAATGTCAAATAAATATAAAGGCTTTTATTTATTTTTGTTATTAATAAACTATGGTTTGGGGTTTCCTCATCTGTAAAATAAGGCTTATTCTAGCATCTCCCTGGCAGAATTGTTGAAAGGATCAAGTGAGATAAACACATGTTGAGCCTTTTGCAAACCTTAAATTCTCTCTCCATGTTTGCTATTTCACTCATGTGATGAAACCCTTATAAAGTAAACACAGGAATTTACATTTTCTTCTCCAGCCCATAGGAATAGGTGTTTCTTAAGGAGTATGGGGAATGGCAAAATAAGTTGTAGCATATGATTGAGATGGAACACTTCTGTGCCATAAGCAATAATGAGCAGATTAATTAAAAAAAAAAACAACCTGGAAAGACCTCCCTGAAATTATGAAGAGTGAAATGAGGAGAATCAAGAGAACATTCTATATAGCTGCAGAAATATTGTTTGAAGAACACTCACCTTCAGAGAAAGGACTGAAATAGAAACAAGCAAGCCATAGTTTTAGATATATTGTATCTTTTGATCAAATGATGCCTTGTCTCATTGGGGGATGGAAGGGAAGGAAGGGAGTTACCTGGGTAATGTAATGTGACAAATAAATAAATAGAAAATGTGGGGGAAAGGACTATGGGAAGAGATAATTTGGTTGGAGATACTATGTTTCGGGACCAATTAGGAGTGTATTGTAATAAGCTCAGGGAGTAGTACTAAGGTCTGGAACTAAGGAAGTGGCCATGGGAGCAGAGATAAAGCATCACACCTGAGAGATGTTGTGGAGGGAGAAATGGTGAGTTTAGTAAATGTGGCTGAGAAGGATGAGGAGGTTACAAACTTGGGAGAATGGAAGAATGATGATGCATTTGGCAGAAAATGTAAAGTTTGGAAGGTGGCTGAGTTTGGAGGAAAAAGATAATGAGCTTGTTGGAGACCTGTTGGGTTTCAGATGTTGCTGATGGTGGCCCCAGTTAGAGATGTGCACAGAAGAAATGGTTATGACAAGGTAAAGGTCAGGACAGAGTGGGGCTCCATAGCTAGGTCTAGGAATAATCTTTATGGAACAACTTTATGGAGTGTTGTTGTTTTGTGTGTGTGTGTGTGTGTGTGTGTGTGTGTGTGTGTGTGTGTGTGTGTGAGAGAGAGAGAGAGAGAGACAAGGAGGGAGGGAGGGAAGAAAGGAAAGAAGGAAGGAAGGAAGGAAGGAAGGAAGGAAGGAAGGAAGGAAGGAAGGAAGGAAGGAAGGAAGGAAGGAAGGAAGGAAAGAAATAGAAAAAGCAAAGAGAAAGAGAGAATAATAGAATTTTGAGAAGTGGTCCCAGGACAGAACTTTGGGAAATATTCGCAATTAGGGTCAATAGTATGGATAATGAGTCTGTTAAGGATACTCTGGAGTGGTCTTAAGGTTGGAAGAGAAACAGGAGAGAACAGGGTGACTAAAACCCAGAGATGAATGTGTATCCAGGAAAAGAAGGTGGTCAACAGTGTCAAATGCGACAGGTAATTTGGGAAGGATGCAGACCTAGCAATTAAGAAATCAAGTAGTGATTTTGGAGAGAGCAATTTCAGCTGATTAAATTGGAAGCTGCACTACAAAAGGCTGAGAGGGAAATATGAAGAGAGAGGAAGTGAAAGTGGAAAGTACTGACAGCTTTTTCAAGAATATTGACTAAGAAATGGAAGAAAAGCATAGGACAATAGCTTGATCAAATGGTAGGGTCTAGGAAAGATTGTTTTCAAGAATATAGGAAACTTGGGCATGGTTGAGATCATGAAATCAGTAGAAAGGGAGAAGATGAAGATTAGAGAGAAGGTGGGGGGGGATTATGATTGTAATCTGCTGGAGAAGATGAGAGACAATGGAATGAGAAGCTCATGTAGAGAGATTGATTTTGGCAAGGAGAAAGGCCATCTTTTTGTTAAACTTCAAATAGAACTGTTACTGTCACCAATGGAGACTAAGGGGGAAAGAGTAGAAAAAAAAGGGAAAGGATAGAGCCCTGGGGAGCACTCACAGTTAGGGACATAGTTTCTCCATCCATTATTTACTCAGAAAGTTGATTTCCTAAACACAAGATTAAGACTTGCCATTTATCTATTTTACATTTCATTTTATTAAGTCCAACCCAATGTTCTAGCCTGTCAAGAGCTTTTTACATCTTGACTCCCTCACACATACTGACAATTATTCCTTGTAGCTTTATGTCATTTGAAAATTTGATACGTTATTGATAAAAAAGAAAAGTGAAAACACACAGGACTCACCAAAGGGCTTGGGGTACCCCACAGAAGGCTTCCTAACTGTAAAGATTAAAATTTAGGGGAGACTGAGGCAGGTAGAAATTAGTTTCTCTCTGCAAGGAGTATTATAATTTTTAGAGGTTTATTAAAAGTTAAGGATTAAAGAAAAGACAGGATAAGAAACACATGCCTAGGCCAGAGTGGCCTAGACAAGATAATCTCATATCATGGAAGAGATGCCTCTGCTCCAAAACGGAAGTCCAAAAGAGACACAAAAACCTTTTCAATCAGGTTAAATCCTTTCTCGATCTCTACCCACGTGAGAATTCAAAGCATTCTGGGGAAGTGGAGCAAGGACTTCTGGGGATTGAAGTCCAGAGTTCGAGTCTATTTTTTACATTCCAAGACAACATGGGATAATGCCCAACTACTTTCTAAGTAGGACCATCAACCAGTTCCATAACTCTACTGTTGGCTTCAACAGAAGTCTCAATTTCCCCCACAAAAATGCATGAAAAACTTCATCAAATGCTTGGCTAAAATGTAGGCAAGTTGCATCAACAACCTTTCTTTAATGTACCGGTTAAGTCACTCTGTTGTAAAGGGAAACAAAATCGGTGAGTGGGACCTGTTCTGGATGAAGCCATCCATGCTGGCTCTCTGAGACGGCACTTTCTTCTCCATCTTTTTTTAGCTCTTTTAGAGTGCAGGGACCCGTCCTTCACTTTTGCCTCCTCCTCAGCACTTGGGAAAGTGTCTGCGATGTTTTCAATAAATATTGCCCTCATTGAATTGGCTGAGTTTGAAATGGAGCTGACTCCAGGTGAATGTTTATTGCTGCCAAGTGCCAATGGCTGAGTTGGAGGCTGAAGGATGGGTTCCATTGCATGCCTTCATGCTCTAAAGGGCTGTCCACTGGCTTTCTTCTCTCCTAAAAAGGCATTAACCAGTTCTTTATGGCTGTAGCTTTATTACATCAGAGATGCCAATTCATAAAACTCAGGTTAAAAGTGATTTATGTGAAAGCAATTTGGCCTCAATTATTGTAAGTTTTTCTGTCTTCAGTGAATGCTAAGTTCATTAGTATGTATTTCCATGCACAAGTATTTGAATGTGATCCAGATAGCTTCCTCCCTCAATATTCGGTTGTTTATACAACACTGCATTATCGCTGAAACATGGGTTCGTCTCTCTTTCAAGACTCGCCATCGATTCTGAGCATGGCAGGCCTCAGGCACAGGCAATTGTGTTGGACGTCTACGTGGGCCAGTTTGCTGGTTACCAAAAAGGCCCCTCTGACCCAGCCTCCTCCCCACCCATCCCCCAGAAAACCTCCACTTTGCATGTTTGCCTTGGTGCCTGGGCTTTCCTGATTAAAAATTCATTACTTTGCTTTGAATCACTGGGTGTTCCTTTAAGAAGAAAAATACTGCTGTGAGGAGTAGCATGTTGAGCTTGTCATTTCTTCTGAATACATTTATCAGGTCATTTTTCTTCAAGACAGAACTGGGAAACTAAAGGAAGATAAATTTGAAGGAAGAGAAGAGAAGAGGTAGATAGAAAATTGAAGGAGACTTTGCCATTGAATAGAGAAAGCATTGGTTTGGGGGTCAGAGGGACTCACCTCTGATATTTGCCCCTCTGGATGAACTTGGGCAAGTCACCTACTTTCCTTGGGCTGCCATTTCCTCACCTTTAAAATGAGGAGGTTGGGCCAGACGGCTTTTGAGTTTCCTTTCAACTTGAACTTTGATCTGATGAGTCATTGCAGTGGAAATCAGCCATGGTGGGTTAGAGCTGGAAAGGAACTCAAAGACTGGCCAAGCTTAGAGATTTAGTGCCAGAAAGGAATCCCGTCTTTACAGAGGAGGAAACGAAGTCCCAGAGAGCTAGAGTGACTTGCTCTGGGTCAAATAGATGGTCAAAGAGTCTAAATTTCATTCCCAAGTCTACACTCTCCTATCTGTACTTTTCATTGTTCCATGGTGGCAGTGGATTGGACAATAATTCTTTCTACAATTTACATAACAAACCTCTAAGTTCATCTTTCTTTTGATGTGTAACCATATGTTGCTCATGTGGGCCAATATTCTTCCAATTAATATTTTTTCTGAGCCAGCTTGATGTAAGATATTATTTTAGATAGTGTGAAGGCTACAGAGAAAACACTAGAAAGAAATTATTTTCTGAGACTTAATATGGAAGTCCAAAGAGAGAGACACCATGTCCTTTTAATAAGAGGTCACTGAAGGACTTGTCTTGATGAACAGTGTTGTTTAGGTCAGTCTTTGTCTTAAATCTGACATACTTTTACAAGGCTTTAGTCATCCATGGATATAGACCATGATCCCACCTATTGGTCATCCCATCTGGGGTTCTGCAAGTCAATATTTAATTTTATCTTTATTCTATTGTACCCCATTTCCCATCTTGATGCCTGTTGCATTAGTGGCACGTAGTGATATAAATCTAAACCGATTAGTTCTAAGCCAATACTTTACTCAGATAATAGGTATTCATTGGTGGCATTTTTCATAATTTTCTCCCATCCCTGACCTTTGAGCAGTTGTTCTGTCTCTGTTTATGAAAATTAAAAAATTCTCTGACATTGAATTTACCTGTTGTTATGAAGCCTTCTAATCTAATTCCCAAAGATTAAGTCCTGTTAAGTACAAGAATCTGGATTTGATTGAGAGTTCAAATAATCACAAGCCCCTTAGGGATGCATAGTTTTAAATAAATAGATGCTGGCTTCATTGGACAGATGAACATTTTCCAGTTTTGAAACCTCTCCATCATCCATCAGCTGAAAAGTAGACACCCCCACATATTAATCCACCAACACACATTTATTAAGTCGTTATTTTGTGTCAGCCACTGGGCTAAACATTGGGAATACCAAGAAACCCCAAACCAGTCCCCACTCTCAGAGTCCAGTTTCAATGAGTTGAAGGCTATTCCTTTACATTTAGTAGCTGAATCATTCTAACTTTGGGCTCAATCAACATGCTTCAGTCACAAAATGGTAGATCAAAATGGATTCCAAAAGGGATCATTCTGATGATATACCTGTTGAGTGCTCTTCTAGTCTGAAACTGTAGACTTTGAGTAATGGAAAAATCATTCTCTCTCCTAGCAGCCCATTCCTCCCTGCCCTCTTTGGAGAGCTCAAGTTGTTATGTCTTCTTTCTCCTCCTTATAGCAAATCTAAATTTAGTTCTTTGGGATTCTTGTCCATCATTCCTACTTCTGCCCTTGGGGGTCAAGAAGTTCAAGTAAAATACCCCCTTTATATGTCAGCTCTTCAAAAACTAGCTTGCTCTCACCATAGTGGGATGGAAATAACACTGGATCCTAAATTGGAGGAACTAGATTTTTTTCAAATCCTACCTGTGTTATCTACCCACCTGTATGACCTTAGGCAAATTAGTCAACAACTCTTAGCCCTCTGCTCAAAAATTGGGGGTAAGTTGGGTGTTTTTTAAATAACCTATGAAATCTCTTCTACTCTGATACTCTTTTATGTCAATCAATCTCTCCTAAATTTTCTTGAGGCTAATCATGCCCCTTTTTCCTCATTTTTTTAAATCAGTCCTAGTTATCCCATATGATAATTCTAGAAAGGGTAGTTTCTGTGGAATGATGTAATCAGAAGACAAGATTGTTATTCAATCATTTTTTGGTCATGTCTGATTCTTTGTGATCCCATTTGGAGTTTTCTTAGCTATGATAATAGAGTAGTTTGCCATTTGTTTCTGCAACTCATTTTTCAGATGAAGAAACCAAGGCAAACAGGGTTAAGTGACTTGTCCAGGATCACATAGCTAGTAGGTGTTTGAGGCCATATTGGAACTCAGTAAAATGAGTCTTCCTGACTCTAGATTTGGCCCTCTATCTACTGTGCCACTTAGCTACCCTTGAGGCTTCCCAGGAAGTCCTGATAACTACAAGCCACGAATTCTGCACAAGGGCAGCCTCTACGGGATCAGAAGTATCTGATTCTGCATCTCTGTTCATCATGTTGCCCTGTAAAAGAATTATGGTCTATTTTAGCCCTTGACTGGCCAAGGTCAAAACATCATTCTGAGCTGGAGTAACTTATAGGAAATCTCTCCATTTTGTTCCTGGTATGATCATTGCATTTTCATAAACTGCAGCTGGAGACACTTTAAAAACAAAACAAAACAAAAAACTTAAGAGCATTTCTTTTTATCCCTATGCAAATTCTGATGCTTTTCCCGTCATGTCTCAGCAGTAACTCCCATACTAAATTCATGAGGAGACAGACTTTATGCTAAAGCAATACCTAGCAGTCTGGTTGTTTTCAATTCCAAATACCATTGTCATAAGTACATCCATGATTGTTTCTCTGGATCTCGGGAAAGTCTCATTTATACAACCAAAGTTCAAAAGCCTGCTGACTGATGTCAGAATTAAACAGCTATCTTATCAAGCCATTTCCTGGGGGAGCCAGTGACCAGTCAGGGATTTCTCTCTTTTCCTTCCCTTTTTTCTCCTTCCATTTAAGCACGAAGCCACAGGTAAAATCACCTCATTAGGATTATCTGAAGACCTTTCATAAAGGGAACTTTGTACTAATTCTGGATCCATAAAACCCAAAGGCCTCCCTCAATTTATATCTTTTTCAAGACAAGAGTCAATATAGCGAGTTTAATATTATTTCTCCTCTTGTGGCAAAAAACAAACAAAAAACAGCTTTTATCTCTTCTGACCTCCTTTTTCTTTCCTCATAATGGGTGACAATGAGGGAGAGGAAATCGGATGAAATATATTTCAGTACACTCTTGTCCAAGTGTCTGTTTATTATTCACAAATTTACATCCTAATTGATGTCATTGAATTCAGTTGACAAATTAATGCTTAGAAGCCTGAACACATTCTACAGTATTAGCCAGCTCTTCTCTTTGTATGACATCAGCTAGTCACCGCACTGAATGAAGCTTCTTTTATACCTTCCTCACAAGGCATAGAGTTTATTGAATAGGATGAAGTGATGGGGAAGGATCCGTTAGAGAGAAGGGCAGTGTTTGTAAAGACTCAAACTT
The DNA here is from genome assembly GCF_027887165.1 of Monodelphis domestica. NCBI lineage: Eukaryota > Metazoa > Chordata > Mammalia > Didelphimorphia > Didelphidae > Monodelphis > Monodelphis domestica. Next base: position 21,110,030 of record NC_077233.1, on the reverse strand, counting down.
CTTGCTTCAAAAACCAATCTTTTCAACAGGACTATTTTCCCTGGAAGGTTCTACGGCTGAATATGGCTAGAATGTCACGAGCTCTGAAGATTCAAAAAATGTAGCTGACCTCATAGGCAGGGGAGATTCCATTCTGGGCATACTCAGTCTTCATTCTATCACGGATGGTGACTTTAGTGCAGGGATTGATAGAAAAGTCATCATTGGTGAAATGGGCGACCACAGAGGTGGTGGACGATTCGTATCCCAAAATTGAGGGCGGAGAGACAGCTTCTGTATATCACTGGCTTCCATGGACTATTCAAAAGGCGAGCCTCAGTGAAATATCTCTAGCGAATCGTGTAGACCTTCCAGGGAACGTTGGCAGAGGGATATAGATAGGATTGTGCAAGATGAGAGGGCAGGAATGAATCGCAAGTCAACAGGCATTTATTAAGATGATTATAAACAACTATATACATCTAAGATGTATGCAGGAAAAATTGGAAGCAGTCTCAGAGGGATGACACTGACATGAAGACAGATGGGGAAGCCTCTTTACAGAGGATGAGATTTAATTTTTAATATTTATTAAAAAATTTTTCCCATGGTTCCATGATTAAGGTTTTCTCCCTCCCCTCATCCCTTCTCCCTCCTGGAGCTGACAAGTGGTTCCACTGGGTTATGTACATATCTATTATTATTCTAACCTATTTCCATATTATTCATTTTTGTAAAAGAGTGATCCTTTAAAACTCAAACTCCAATTCAGATACCCTTATAAAGAAATGATAAATCACATGTTTTCTTCTGTATTTCTGCTCCCACAGTTCTTTCTCTAGATGTGGATAGTGTTCTTTGTCATAAGTCATGTAAAAGTTAAAATTAAATCTCAATTGTAAAATATTATATTTTAAGAGATTTATTAATAATCATTAGAAATCAAGGAATAAAGAAGATACAAAATAAAGACCACATGAGGGTGAGATTTTAGATGGGACTTGAAAGAAGCCACTTAAGTCAGGAGACCAAGCATTCCAGACATGGGGAAAATTGGAAGATGGAAGTATCTTGTGTGAGGAATAGCAAAGAGTCCAGTATTACTGGATCAGAGTATGTTGAAGGAGTAACTCTACAATGGTACCATCACTACTCAGAGATGTCCAGAAGTAGAATAGGCTACCTCAGGAGGTAATGAGCTTCCCATATTTAGACATCTTTAAGCAGTAGCTGCTTGGCCACTCCTCAGACATATTGGAACCCTATTCATGCATAGAGAAGGTTTGATGACTCTCCTGGGGTCCTTGCCAAGTCTATGAATTTTTGTGTTGTTTTTGTGTTGATGGGCTATCAAGTGGTAATGCTTAATAGGCTCCTGGGGACTAGAGCTTGGGAGAAAGGGTCTGAGAGTTGGCAATCTTCTCATAGGAATCAAGAGTTCTTTTCAATAGTTGGAATTGCCTCCTTTTTGAATATCCTTTCAATGAAGCATAAATGTGTTCTAAACACTGATTCTATAAGGGGCCCCAATGTATGATAAAGTATAGATATGTGGCACATAAAAATAAAACTCTATTCTTATCAATTTGACCATTCACTAATATTCTAGCTTTAAGAAACATTAAGAATGAACTTTCCTTACTTTCTTAGATTTAGAAAGTTTCTGGAAGACCATTGGGCTGGCCCATTCTCTTATAAAACTTGTCTAGGGAAGCTTGTCTCATCTGATTAGTTCCCCTGCAGTGAGTGAACAGCAGGGGTGCTCAAAATAATTTCATTGATCATTTCAAAAATAGTCATTGTCTCATCTAAATATTTGAAGCTATCACCAAAGTCTTTTCAAGGGTTTTGAAAAGGAGTCATCTTTTGAATTAGGTATTTAAGACAATATTTTTCTTCCCTTGTACTTCCTGACTTACCCTATTCTATCAATAGTAAGGACTGCCCAGAGGCTGGAAAAATAAATGACCACTCTAGCCTGAGGGGTTAGTGGAAGGAGGAAAGAGTGGCACTGCCTTCCTTTATCATGGTGATGTTGAAATGTGGAGGGAACAGACTGCTCAGAGTTGTGAAGTCCTGGACTCAGAGCCTACTCTGGTCTTTATACGTCCATGGACACATTATTTAACATCATTCCATCTCAGTTTTCTCATCTGGAAAATGGGAATAATAATTCCTACCCCACAATAAGGTTGTATAGCTTAAATGATATCATTCTTATAAATTATTTTGTTTTATTGTGGCAGTGCCTCTGAGAGATTCCTCACCTTGCTTAGACTCAAAAGTTGGACCCCAAAAGGTGGCTGCTCCCTTTCAGGCCAAGAGTGAAGTCCTTAGAGCACTGTATTTGGAGTCAAGAGGGCTCAGGAAGACTCCAGTTCAAATCCTGCCTCAGAGATTCATTAGCTATGTGATCCTAGGCATTTCCCTTAAGCTCCCTTAGCCATAGTTTCCTTTTTCTGTAAAATGAGAATAATAGTAGGGCCTATATAGCAGAGTTCTGCGAGGATCAAATGAGATGATGTAGTTAATATAAATTATAAATGTTAGCTATTATTAATACACAGTATTGATTCTAAGACAGAAGCTAAGGGTTTAAAAAGAAAAGATCCCAGAGAGATTCTCTGTCCTTTGTCCTTTAGAGAGTGGATATCATTTTGTTAATTCAGGAATATTAAAACACAAGATATTCCAAGGAACTCGTGATGAAAAAGCTTATCCACCTCCATAGATTCTGAATGCAGAATGAAGCACGTCACTCTTCACTTTACTTCCTCATGAATTTTTCTTAAGTGTAAGAGATATGTATTGTGTGATAACACATGTATAAGCTATGCATATACACATGTAGAATACCATATTAGCTGCTGTCTTAGCGAAGGAGGATCGCAAAAATGTCAGAAAACAGTTATTAAAAATTGTATCATGAAAATGAAAAAAAAGAAACATCGGGAATTCTAAAAGTCTTGGTGAAGGTCCAAGCCCCTAATGTTTAAATTATGCCAAAGGTTTAACCCTATTAATTAACTTTACTGTGTTTAAAGGATAAACATCTTAGGAGAGGGAACAGGAAGCAGAAAAGTTGGTAAGAAAAGATTCAGTCTGCCCTTTCTCCAGACTGGTTGGGTTAGGAGCCCCCCTGAAGTGAGAGTTAAAACAAATTCTGAATATTTCTTCAGAATCCGGAGGGGAGCATTTACACATCTATGGCAGTAAGCAAGGCTCCTGGGTAAGAGAGCCAGGTGATGAAAAATAGTCCTGGCTTCTTCGCTCTTTGAATTTCAATGCTCTTCTTGAATGCTGTCTAATTAACACCTGTACTTCTCCACACTTCCCCAAAGCATTCATCCACTTCTACAGGGTTCAGGGAAGTAGCAGGAAGGAGGATGAGAAGATAAGTAACTACCCGCTAATGCATTGTTGTTTCTCAAGCCCCAAAGTTGGTGTAACCAACCCATACGTATTACCAACCAAGCAAAGAGCGCCTACAGGGTGCCGGGCACTATATGAGGATATAAGTAGAAGAGTAAGCCAGGTTTTGACTAGGGGAACTTACATTCTCTCTGGGGAGAAGACAACATGGAGGTAAATGAGTATTTGCAAAAACTTACCCTAATTGTTTTGGGGAGAAGCATAAACAACTGTGGGGATGAAGAAGGGGGCTTGAGAGCTGGTTTTTGAAGGAAGGTAGGATTTCTGAAAAGTAAAAAAGAAAAAAGAAAAGAAAAGGATGGAGTAGGAGGGAAAACATTTCAGGTATAAAGCATGGCCAGGATGGACAAGTGTAATGAACACAAGGAAAATCATATTTTTAAGGCTGAAAAAAATAGGTTAGAGGCAGACTGTGAATGGTTTTAGGTAACAGAGGAGAGAGGGAGAGAGAGAGAGAGACAGAGAGAGAGAGAGACAGAGAGAGGGAGAGAGAGAGAGAGACAGAGAGACAGAGAGGGAGAGAGAGAGTTTTATGGTACATTGGAGCCCCAGACATAGTCAGTGTTTACAGGGCCATTTATGCCTCATGTTGGATGTTCACAAAAGGAGGCAGTTTGGTCTGTTGAAACACACACACACACACACACACACACACTCTCTCTCTCACACACACACACACACACACACTCTCACACACACTCATATAAATGTCAAGCAGGAAGATTTGCATTTTATCCTAGAGGCCTCAGGGAGACATTGGAGATTTCTAAGTGGGGAAATGGCCTGATCAGATCTGCATTTTGGTAATACCAGTTTGGTAGCTCTATAGAGCATAGATTGGAGTCAGTTGGTTCTTCCAAAAATGAAGGAATCAATGAAAGATAAGCAAGACTTTATTAATGATAAATTTACTAAGTGCCAGACATTATGGGGTCACAAAAGTAAAAATCAAAATCCGTCCTTGTTCTTGAGGAACTACGTTCTAATGGGGGGAACCCCGCCTAAAGAGGGGCAGTGACCAGAGAGGAGCACTTTGACTTCAGAAGGTTCTAGGAATGATGAAGAGATAAATCAGTGGAACCAGGAGACTAGATTGACAAACCCAAGCCATGAGCTGTCACAGAACTGACTTGATCATGGTCATAATTACAGAATTGGAAGTGGGGATGTGGGGAGAGGAAAGGCTATCTAGGAGATAACTGGAGAGTTATGAGGAATGTGAAGCATAATTGAGCCAGTTCCTGAAATTATGGCCCAGGAGGGTCTTTTGCCAATCAGGAGAGCTTGTAATTTCTTTTTTAAAAATTATTTATTTTTAACAAATTTCTACATAAGTTATATGAAGCTATATGGTCAAACTCGTCTCCCACTCTCCCTTCCCTTCCCCTTCCCAGAGCCAGCAAGAGATTCGATCTGGGTTATACCTGTCTTTATCATGCAAAAATGTCTTCATGTTGTTCATTTTTGCAAGTGAATAATTATGGAAACTCAAAAACCCCAAACATAAATCCAAATAAACAAGAGAAAAATCATAGAGCTTGCAATTTTTAAGGCAGAAGTTTCTCCAGGGTAGAAAGATGGCTGGCATGGATGGCCCCTTGGACATTCTCCCAACATCCTGGTTCCTGTTTTCATCTCATCCTTCCACTCCAGGCTTGCCAATCTCCTCATTGTCTCCAGGAATATCTCTTAGGTCCCTAGATCCAGGACTTCTTTGATGTGGTTGCTGCCTCCAATGGTGCACATTCTGTGGAATCCTTCCCTTCTTCCTTGGTAGATGGTTTCCCAAACTAGTTAGAGGCATTCCTCCAGATCTTTTCACATTCTATGGGCACCAGTGCAGTCAGTCTTCTGGCCATCCATCTGTTATCTCTTGCTACATGTATGTATTGAATGATGTGTTTTCTTGCCTGTTTATTTTGCCGGTGCTATTCCCTTCACATGATTCCTTCCTTTCTTTTCATCCATATGATAATAGATTTAGAACTGGAAAGAAGCCAAGAAGTCATCAAGTCTAATCCCTTCATTTTATAGATGAGGCAACTCAAGCTGGCAAAGGTGAAATGATCTTCCCAGGGTCACACAGCTATTTGAGGCAGCATTTGAAACCAGATCTTCTTGATTCTAAGTTCAGTGCACCATCTACTCTACCTAGGATGCTTCTTTAAATAAAAATCCCAGTCATCCCTTAGGGAAGGAAAGAGAAGAAAGGGAAGAGAAGGAAGTAGCAAGCATTTCTTAAGCATTTAATATATACCAGCCTCTGTGCTAAGAATTTTACATATTTTCTTTTTTCAGTTAAGCCTCAAAACAAGTCTCTGAAGGAGATTCTATTATTGTCCTTTTTTTAAAGTTGAGGAAACTGAGGCAGATGGAAGTGAGGGCATATTAGGATCAAGACCATAGCCTTTTCTAACATTTTTAGAAATTACTTGGATAAAGGTATAAAAGACAAATTCCTCAAATTTGGAGATGGCACAATGTCCCCTTCCCTGATCCAAGGGCATCTGAAATATCCTCTTCTTTTCTGGGTACTGCCATATTTTAAAAAAGACATTTATAATCTGAAGAGCACTCAGAGAGAGGTGACCACCATTGTGGAGGACATTGGTAGTATATAATCTTGGGAAGAGTTGAAGGAAATGAGGAAGTTTAGCTAGGAGAAAATTTTAGAGGTTCATCACACCTGTGTTCAACTATTTGAAGACTCCTATGAAAGAAGAATTAGATTTGTTCTCCTCAGCACCAGATGTTAGAAGAAGGAAGAATAGCTTGCAGAATCATTTTCAAGAAGGTAAATTTTGGTTTCCTCAAAGGAAAAATTTCCAAAATTGAAACCAGCCACCCCATAGGTAGAATCAATCCTTCTCCCCCCACCCAAAGATCTACAAGCAAAGATTAGATGACTGCTTGGATAGTAGAGGGGGTCAGAAGAAAGGTAATAGTTGGGTACGATGGCCTTTGGAGTCCTTTCCAAGGCAGGCATTCCATGAGTCCATCATTGATTTCCTTCTCTAACCCTTGAACCACCATAGACTTAGCAATGTCCATTCCATTCTGGTAAGAACCTCCTAGCATTTGTATGTCTGAGTATAAGATTAGGGTCAAGGATCTTTTCTTTTATTTCTTTTGTGCCTCTTATAATACTTACCACTAATGGGCACATAAGAAATGCCCACCTTCTTGATGGTTAGCTTCACACTCTTAGGTTGGTTGAGGAATATTGTTTATAAATGTAAGGTTTCAGAGAAAGTTCAACATCTTTGAATTCCTCACCTTTTCCCCAAGCTCTTAGAGTGATGCCTTTCTAGGACACCTTAATAAATACTGAGATCTTAGAGAAAGATCTAGAAGTAAGCTCAGAGACCATCTAAGTCAGTCTTCTTTCTGATACGAAGCATGAAGGTTCAGGCAAAAGAGCACTGCTTCTGATATGAGAGGATCTGAGTTTAGATTCTGCCCTATGACCATGGGTAAAGCACTTCACATTCTTGGGACTCAGTTTCTTAATCTGTAAAAAAAGTTTTAAAAAGGATTGGGTTACCAGTCACTTAACCCCCATTGCCTAGCTCTTACCACTCTTCTGCCATGGAACCAATACAGAGTATTGATTCATCTTAGAAAGGTAAGAGTTAAAAAACAAAGTGAGGCTATGAGGGTTCTGTTACAAGGGAATCACTTTAAAAGACTGATATATATTAATTTAAGGTCGCCAAGGAATTCAGCTATGTAATTCCTAAATGAAAAACTCAAGTCAGCAGTCAACCTTTTATGGAGTTTAATTACAATAGGAGGAAGAAAAGAATTAGAGATAGAGAGAGAGAAAAAGGGAGAGAAGGGAATAGGGCTTAAATACCCCTCCTGTTTAGGCTGGGCCAAAAGGCCCAAGCCCTTAGATAGCTGGGGTAAAGAAAAGAGATCAGTCCCTATTACTCACGTGACCAAAATGGAGAAACAGTCTCAGGGGCCCCCACCTTCAGCTTCCTTCAGAGCCAGCTTCTCAGAGTACACTGCAACCACTCCGACCAACTCCTCAACCACCCTGAGTCCTCAGACCCCCCTGATCTTTAAGGAAACCATCCAAGTTGCCTCCCCTCAGTTCTCCCATCTCCCAATCACTGTCCATCAATTTCCCTGTGCCAATGGAGGCTCTAGCTTAACCCAGGACCGCCCAGAGGCTTTGCACATGTCTATTGAAGGTCATATTTTCAAATGATTAAATCTTTGCTCCTTTGCTACAGCCCTTTCTAAATCCTGTTAACCTGAGTAGGGTAGAGATTGGAATAATTAAATTTTGATCTAGGCTGCAGCCCTTACTCAATCCTGTTAGGACTGAATAGGGTGGAGATTGATTCCAAGTATCTCCATTGTATCAATTCTAAAATCAATCATGACTCAAAGAAATTCCTGTTCTATGCTTAAGCATAGGTCAAAGTCCTTTCCGTTGTTCAGCAAAAGGTTTCTGTCCTAAAGTAATCTGAAGAAGGGAAGAGAAGGAACCTCCCATGCCAATGGGGTTCACATTCCAATACACTATCAGTAAGAAATTTTCCAAGTATGAAATATCCCAATGGTGAAAATTCCAACATTTATAAGTCTAAGGAATTTTGAGGTTTACAGTTCAGTGAGATGACCTGTGAAGTTCTTTGTAAACCTTAAAGCTAATTTGCTTATTATTATTATAACTATTGTAATAATTATTCATTGTTATAATTATTATTAAGACTATGAAAACAATAGCTATCAATTTTATTTCACCTTGTTGCACCCTTATAATAGCTATAAAACACATATATGTTTCATATATGTATGTATGTTATATATGTATGTGTAAATATATATAGAGAGAGGGAGACAGAGAAACAGAGACACGGAGAGCTTTTATGTTTGCAAAGCACCTTACTGATTTTATCACATTTTTTTCCACACAACAATCCTAGACATTAGAGGCTGCCATCATCCCCATTTTATAGATGAGGAAACTGAGACAGAGATTAAGTGACTTGGCCAGAGTTCACAGTTAGTGACTGAGGCCAGAACTGAAGTCTGGAACCTGACTCTGAGCCCAATGATCTGTGCCCTGAGCTGTCTGGCAGGCTCAAGGAATCACTCTATGACTAGATGTTTTCAACATTCCTCCGGTATCTCCTGCACGTAGCCTGGTGCCCGGCTCTAGTGGGCAGTGACTAACTATTTGTATGGAAATTCTGTCTTCCCTCTGGACTCTTGAAACCCATCCCCGCTGAGCTCAGGCAAAATGGACATGTTTACACCTGCACTAGGAAAACATCTTAAATATATAATAAACATTAACTGTATGGGAAAGTTCGGCAAAAGTAGAATCTTCCTGCCACGCTATTCTTAACCCAAATCATAAGCAAAAGTTATTATAATTCTACCATCTGTTCCAGTTTTTAAAGCCATTTTGGTAAACTGAATGCTAATGCAAAATACATGTCTTAGCACTAATTAACCAAAAAATCTGTTTCATTCTTCTCAGATAATGAAAAAAATATGTCAAGGACATGATTTCTTGAAGAAAATCTAATTTATGGGCTTCACTTAAACCTTTAAACCCCCCTTATGCTAAACTTGTGAAAACAAATGTAAGAATAACAAGTCGCATCAAATGAACCCATTAAGGAAATCTCCAGGCCCTAAGCTTTAGACATTTACAATTAAAATATAGATTCTTATTTTTACTTAAAGACGACTTTTTCTTACAACTGATGCATGGTTTTAGTATAGGGCTGGAAAGGAGGGGAAGAGGCAGAAAGAGGACACGGGAGCATCTGGAGCATCTGTAGAGGCTAATCTTGATTTAATGACAAAGACCAATATCACATTACTCCTCTGGAAACCTAATTAATTGAAATGTATCCTGTTTTAGTATGTGTGTACGGATGCTGTTAGCTATGGACCCTGCCGTAGCCCGTAGATATATTTTCTGATGTCAGGCAAATGGAGCTAATTGGGCGGTATTCTGGGGCTACCTGTGGACCTCTGTAATGGCCCTCAAACTCATGTCTTTGCTTCTGCTGCCTCCCCCTTGCCACCTAGGCTGTCTGCTGCCACCAAATGAGTCTACCCAGAGGTTTGCTTCCATCTTTTATTCTTGAGTGTCCTAGTGAGAATCTGCAATGTGGAATCCATCTTCCCCTATTCAAATCCAGCCTCGGAGATTTAGGAGTGATATGACCTTGGGCAAGTCACCTCACAGCTCTCTGCCTCAGTTTCCTCAACTGTAAGCTGTATGTTCATCATAGCGCCTACCTCCCAGGATTATTGTGAAGACCAATTAAGAGGATACGTGTAAAGGGCTTAGAGAGAGTTTGGAAACCTCATTTAGGAGGACATTGGAGTACTCTTGGCTAGAGGAAAGGGTGACAAGGGGAAAGACTGGACCCAAAGAGAATTATAATAATAAGTGGCAAGAAGGAGATGGTGGAGGGAGGCCCTGAGGAGGTAGAATTGAATAAGTCTTGGAAACTTATCAGTGATGGCAGAGGGAAGAGTTAAAGGAAGATGGATGACTCTGAGGAGATGAATGGGAAGATTGTACTTTTCTCCACAGAAATTGGAAAGTAAGGAATGACAGGATTTAGTGTTAAATAAAAGTCAATACATATTTCTTAAGGTCCTATGTTGAGGCACTGCGCTAAGGGCTGGGGATTCCAAGAAGAGGCAAGAGTTGGTCCCTACCCTCCAAGAGCTCATCATCTAGTGGGAGAAGCCAATACACAAAAGGAAGTTGAAATGGAGGGAGTAAGGAGGAAGCGATAACCCAAAAGGGAGCATGATGAAGTCCTGCATCTGGGTTGGGGGGAAATGATGGGCTGACTGCTCTGGACAAGTCCTCGTGAAATAGTAAGCCATCTGGGAGGAGCTCTCTGGTGTTACTAAAAGATGGATGTCCATTGGGAGAGGCTTATAGACCATCCAAGGACAGATGTCCAGTGGCACCTAGTGATTTAGAACTAGAAATCTATATGGAGAGAGTCAATGGTGAACATTTATTGAATACATACTATGTGCAAATGTTATCATTATATATATATATATGTATATATATATAAACTATTTATTTTATATATATATAACTATATATTCTATTATATATATAAACTATTCATATATAAACTCTCTAATATTTGTAAATATATTTATGTAGACACTTAAATATATTTACATATATACAAATCTACAAATCTATAAATATATTTATATAAGGACATATAAATATATTTACAAATATTAGATTTATATAATATATTATCATTATGATGAAATCTCAACAACTCTGGGGGCTCGGTGCTATTATTATCCCCATTTTACTGTTGAGTAAACTGAGGCAGAAGGAGACTAAGGAACTTGCCCAGGGTCATACAATTTCCTTAAAGTGAGATTTGGGCTCAGGTCTTCCTGACGCTAGGTCTAGTGCTCTATGAACTATACTACCTAGCTGCTCCATTATTATTATGAAAAACAGTGGAATTATTTTATTTTTGTCTTTGCATTCCCAATGCCTTGACAATAGTGTGTTCTTATTAGATGTTTATTGAATATACTTTGAGCTGTGGATCCAAGAGAATAAAAATATTGAATGTCCCTCTCCCTACACACACATCATGCTTTGGCAGCATCTTTTCCAGGAGCTTTTTAAATGGTTTTTCATTGATTGAGACCCCAGTTCCTTCAAGGGAAGATGTACAGATCGGTAATACCAAGAAGGGAATCTCGTGGCGTGTTCCTCCATGTTAGATAAAAATGCATTTAGAATGAAGAGTGACAAGTGAGATTTGTGCAATCTATGGATGTGTATCAGTCATCTTTCCTGAAACCTGTTTTAGATCAATTTTAAATATCACTCAATCTTGTGGGCCAGATTTTTCTCAGCTAAAGCAAGTGAATCAAATACTATTTGTTTCCCCCCCACTAATCCTTCCTCCTGGAATCCTTACATGGAGGAGGTAGCATGGTGATAAGTAAATAAGTGTTAGAGAAAAGCTGAATGATATAGTAGGAAGGACACACAGAGCTGGGAATCCGGCTTCCTGGGTTCAAGTGTCCATTCAGCGACCAGTTAGCTCTGAACTCATTAAGTCATTTAGATGCTTTGCATTTTAATCTCTTTCTTTAAAAAATGGAAGCATGAACATTTATTAATTACTTCTATATATCAGATAGTGCTAAAAGAGTGACTAAGTTTAGAATATAATATTAATCATTATAGAAGAAAACCAGCATGGTGTAGTGAATTAAGCTGTGGTCTTGGAGCCAGGAATCAGATTCATTGATCAAAAAGCAATGATTAAGCACCCACTAAAGCATTGTTTTAGGTGCTGGGCATATTAGCACAAAGAATGAAACAATTTTTTGTCTTAAAGAGCTCATGTTTGAAGTAGGTCAACAAATAACTATATAAGGATGCATAGCACAAATATAAAGTGAATAAGTGAAAATATATAGACAGTATTTGAGAGTAAAGGCTTAAATAAATAAAAAATAAATTTTTATTTTTTTTTAAAAAGAGTAAGAGTTCTAAGAGTTGAGGGGATCCAGTTTGAAGTGGGGAGGCAAGTACCTATATTGGGATGCACAGCATCAATGTAAAGTGAAGAAGTGACATTAGATAGACAGTACTTTGAGAGTGAGGGTTTAACTCAATAAGAAATACATTAAAAATAATTTTTTTTAAAAGGGTGAGAGTTCTAAGAGGTGAGGCGTGCTTGAGCTACATCTTAGAGAGATGGAAAGGCACTGTGAGGTCTTGGTAAGGAGGGAGTGCATTCCATGCATGTAGGCACCAAGTAAAGAGGTACAGAGGTGGAAATAAGGAGTGTGTGAGTGGAGAGGAGGTCAGGTAATGTTCAATGACTGGCAAAAAGACTGGGGCTGAGTTATGAAGGGCTTTAAAAACCTGACAGAGGAGTTTATACTTTTGTCTTCCGGGCAATAGGGAGCCACTGTATTTAATAAAGTAGGGAATCACACAGTTAGATTTGAATGAAAGAAAAAAAATATGTTGACAGGATGGATTTAAGAAGGGAAAGACTTAAGGCAGAGAGACAAATTAGGAGGCTGTTGTAATAATTTAGGAGTGAAGTGTTGAGAGCCTGAATTAAGATGGCGGTCATGCAAGTGGAGAGAAAAGGTTGGCTTCAAGAGAGATTATTTATCAAGGAAGAAATAGCAAAATTTGGCAGCCAGTTGGATACATAGCATGAAGGAAAATGAGAAGTTGAGTAAAATACTGCAGTTATGAATCTGGAAAACTGAAAGAAAGGTAGAGCCTCTGATAGAAATAGGAAATTGGGAATGGAGAGTATTTGAGGAGAAAAATGAGTTCTGTTTTGCCTTGTTGATCTGGGGCTGTCCCTAGAACGTGTCCAGTAGATAATTGGTGATATGGGACTGAAGATAAAGCCGCTGACTGTGCCTGGATATCTAGAATTGTGAACATAGAAATGAATGTTGAACCCATAAAAGCTGCTAAGGTCCCTAAGAGAGGAGAGCAAGAGATCCCAGGACAGACCCTTGAGGGGACCCTCCCAGTATGATGTAAATGATGACCCTACAGAGGAGAGGGAAAAGGAGATGATAAACAAATTGGGGGAGAACCAGGAGAGGGCAAGGTCATGGAAACCAGAGAGGAAACTATTCAGGAAAAAAGGGTATTTGATGGTGTCAAATGTAGCTGAAAAGTTGAGAAGGATGACAACTGAGAAAAGAACTCATCAGATCTGGCAAGTAAGAGACTATTGATCATTTGGACATGAGTAATGCCTGTGTGCTCCTGGGAAATCAGTGCCCCATAGAGTTCTCTATGGCTATGAATTGTAGAACGGGTACCAGTCTGCATGTGATGATAATGGTGGTGCTAACGATGAAGATAACTGAAACGTACATAGAACTTTAAAGGTAGTAAAGTAATTTATATATAATATGTCTGATCCTCACAGAAGCTCTGTGAGGCAGGGGCTATTATTATCCCCATTTTACATATAAAGAAGTAGGCTTAGAGAGATAAAGGGACTTGCAGATGGTCCAAACCCACTGCTTTGTCCACAATGGCACCCACCTGCTCCTTTGCCTGTACTAGGTGGTGGAGGGAATTATTTTCCACTGGGAGTTCTCTATATCTTTGAAATCAGAGGTTAAATCCCCAAACAAGCCAGTTAACAATAGATGACATTTACTTTGTTCTTTAAGATTTCCAAAACTTTTTTGTGTGTGCTTTATCCTCCTGTGAGCTAGGACTTACAGTGAATCACTATTATATGTTCCTTAGAGCAGGATCTGTTTTTGCTTTGTCGTTGTGTCTCCAGCTCCTGTCATACTTTATTGTGGTTCAGTCATTTCAGTTATGTCCGGTTCTTCATGTCCCCATTTGGTGTTTTTATGGCAAAGATTGGTTTGCCATTTCCTTCTCCAGTTCGTTTTACATAAGAGAAAATTTAAGTTTTCAATAAGGAGAGACTGAGGTGCAAAAGGCCCTTGTCTCTTTATTGGCAAGGCTAGCAGTTACCCAAAGTAGAGGTCGACGGTCCCTCGTAGCCGTGGTTAGAGTAGCTTTTTTTATATGGTTACAAAAGGTCCAGAAACACCCTCCAAACTACGATTGTGACTCTATCTGTCCACGAATCTTCACCCATCGTGGTGGCTGGGCAACCCAAATTAGGCAAACCTCCTCGTGTAAGAGCCAGACACACAATGCCCTCCCAGACCAGGGACTTCCCAGAGTTCATGGTTTTATGGAGGGGGGCAGAGAATTAGTTTTCTTCATATAACATTCTCTGGAAGGTTTTTTATCTACCCCAACTTGAACCAACAGAATCCAGCTTCAGGAAAATTTGTTGTGGCCAGGTTGAATCATCTTTCATCCTTCTTTCTTATCTCCCTCAACTGGCATCCCATTTTGCTCATTTATTGAGAGTTGGCAGTAGATCTGCTCAATAGTGCCCTAAGCCTTAAAGCTTCGAAGCTTCATTATACTGGTAAATCTTGATTACAATGATTATTATTATGATTAACAAAACGCTCAACTATTAATCAATAATAGTCATTGTGTAATATTTATTGGGAAAGGAAATGGGATTGGAAAACAGGGGGATAAATGGGAGGTTTGTATGGGGTAAGGAGGAGTTAAGGGGAGAGAGGGAACACTGCTTGGTGAGGCAAGGGAGGGAGATGCCCCCTGCTGAGAGGAAACCACAGGGGTCCAAAGAGGTCTGTTTGTCTCTGAATGACTGAAACTGAAGTTCAGCTCCCTCTATGACCAGAAAAGATCACTTATCTGACTGCGAATTCAATAACATAAAGTTTAATAACTAGTTGGGATTGGAGGTTTTCTCAGCTTCAGACCCAGAGGCTGGCGGAGAGTTTGTCCCACTCCCGTCTACTCTCTAATTCAGAATCTTAGCAGTACACAGAAAGCAAACAAGAACAATTCTAACCTTCAGAAGCCTGTGTCTTCGGGCTGAACCAAGAAGAGCATGCCTCTCCAGACTGGGCTGAACAAGCTGCACTCTCCTCCAACCCCAGGACGCAAAACCTCTCCTGGCAGGAAGGAAGTGCTAGTCACAAGACCCAACTGCCACTCCCAGTTGGCCCTCCCCCACACAAACTATTAGTCTAGTTTCCTTTCCACAATTGTCCCCTTTTTTTGTTGTGACCTTCCCAAGGTCACATATTTATATTATAGTTACCAATTTACTGAATCTATTCTAAGGAAATCTTAGCAGGAAAGTTTGGGTAAGGGTAATTTTGGGGTTTTACATTAAATTCAGTACAAAAATGTGGAACAAAACTATTATAAAAAATTTGAATCTTCGTGCAAATACTACTTACTCTAAGTTAACTAAAACTAATATCTTATTTACAGAAATTATTTACATATAATACAACAATATACATTGTTCCACATCATAATGTCAGTCAACTAGAAATATCTATTGATCTTTCTATTTGCCTAAGACCTTATGGAACTAACTATGTACATATTTACATTTTGCATAAATATAATTTCAGACACTTGTTTATATAGACAAGCCCTCTCAATATGTCAGTGATTTTGTGTTTTGTGTCTTATAGTGTTGTGTTGAATTAATACTTATCAAGTTTCTTCAGATTTCCACTTCTCATGTTGACTGATGGATCTCTTCTTTCTTCCATGTTATGTAGTGATGCATGCTATTTCCCTAATATGTGAAATTACTTTTGTTTTATTATTTCAACACACTCAGTCTTACACATGTCTCATATTTGATCTGTCCTCTTCTTATATAAACAAATTTACAAAGTTCAAAGTCTTAGCTGTCCATTTCAGCTTTTCTTCTTTGTTTCTTGTCTCTAGCATCTTTTCTTGATGCTTTTCCTCTGGGCTGGTTTAAAATCTTTTCCTCTCGGATGCTTTTCCTCTGGGATGCTTTTCCTCTGGGATGCTTTTCCTCTGGGTTGCTTTTCCTCTGGGCTGGAAAGTTGTCTCAAACATTACGTGTCAGTATTATTTCTTTGTGTTGTACTTTTTATGTTAATCAGTTTTTGTTTCCATTTCTCAGCCCTATCTGTTGTCCAATTATCTTCGATGTCTGTTACAGTGGTGTTGAACTTTTTCTGGTTTCACGTGGGAACAGTGAAACCATGAGTCTTTCCCTGCAACTTTTATAGCTGTTGGGGTAGTAAGCAATACTTCATGTGGTCCACTCCATTTTATGTCTGTAGCCAATTTTCTATTGACATTTTTTAAGTATACTATGTCTCCTGGTTTGATGTTGTGCAAATTGTAATCCAGGGGTACTGTTTGTTGTATCAAGCCCATTTCATGCAATTCTGCTATTCTTGTCAGTAAAGCTTGTATGTATTTTGTTAATTGACAATCTAGTTTGTGAGAAGTTCTACGTCAGAGAAAGGAAGATGTGATAGGAGCATTACATTGTTTTCTTCTTCTTCCTTTTGTTTTGGATCAGGTATATGATTTTCTTGTATTGCAATTTAGTGTCTCTATCCACTTTATCCACTTCCACATACTTTTCACAAAGTTCTTCGTAATTCTTGACTCCCAATGCTGCCAGCATTTCTTCTATTGTGATTGTGTAGTTTATTTCCTTAACTAACTCTTTTGACTGGATTGTTTGTTCTTGATTTGAGTTGTTAATGTAATTATCTGTCTTTCTCTCTTGTAAAGCTTTGTGATCTTGATCGTAAGGTTTGATATATTCATAAGGTTCTTGGTCTTCTTCATTTTCTGAATCAAACATTATTGAATATAGTGATGTTGTGTGATTTGTGCCTTGCATTGACTCTTGCTTGGTGATCTCTATATTCCCCAAGTCTTTTGCAAGCTCTTTAACGTGGATGTAACTTGTGATTTGGCTGTCTTGGGGAGATGTTTTTAAAACAGATTTAGTTGCTCCTGTATCAATTAGAGCTGGGTAGATCTCATTACTCACTTTTATCATAACCCTTGGTTCTATGTTCTCATTTTGTTGGCACACTTGGACCTCTATTTATCTATCTATAGGTGCCTCTATTTCTATTTTGTTCAAATCCCAGTTTTGTTCTTCATCTACAGACTTTTCTTGTTGCTATGAACATTCATTTTGCAATTCATCATCAGTTTGCAATGGAATTGCATTATCATGGAGACTTAAGGTTGGCATGACAATGTTTGTGTTTGCTTTTTCTTGTGCATTTACTATTGGTTAGAATTCTCCTGCATAAGGATTTAAGGTTGACTTTTCTATTATGTCATTGGTATTTTCTTGTGTAATATCCTGGATAAGGTGGCTTTTGAGCTGAATTTTAACAAATGTATAGATTCGGTATACACAGGAAGAGACAGTGTATTCCAGGCTCAGGAAAGGGCTTCATCAAAGGTATGGAGGCAGGAAAACTGCAGAGACTGGAGAGTAGAATCTTGTTTGACTAGAGATCAAAATGTGAAGAGGAAAAAAATATGAAATGAGTAAAAAGTTATAGTGCCAATTCTGCAGGGCCTTGAATGCCAAGGAAAAGAGTTTCAAAATTTACTTTTTGAATGAAGTATAAACTGGAGAAAAACAGGAAATACCAGTTTGCTGTTTGCTCTTGTTTATTGCAGATATTAGTGGAATTTTGGCTTTAATCATAACAGACAGTGAGGAGGCAAGGTTCAGAGAGCAGTTACTGCTTATTAAATCAGTGAGAAGAGTGAAGATTGCTTTCCTTACTATTTAGGACACAAGAAACATTTACTAAGCTGACTCCTGGGCTAGACCCTGATGGAGACAGAGTTGAGAGAAGAATCCTCTTCCCTTCCCTCTCCTGGATGATCACTTACCAGCTCCTGTCAATTTACAGTCTTGCAATATGTCTCCATCCAGGCCTTTTTCTCCATTCCCATTTCCATCATTTTGCTGGATTATTTCTATACCAAAAGGGGAGGGATAATGTTCCTGTTTTCTACCAATAGACCACCTTGCCATTTGCAACATGGCTCCTGAAGTGAGGTCTGTGGTCCATTGGGTATCCGTGGGATTCTCCCTTTTCCCGTGATTCATTTGTGCCTTTCTGGTGATGCCTATTTTATTTCTGACATTAACAACTTTCTGATGACATGATCTTTGACTCTGTCTTTGTCAGTGATATTCTCATTCATTCTCAGGCTTTTTTCTCTATAGACCAGCAGGAGCAAGTTGGCTAGGCAAAGAATGTACTTGTTAAAAGAGCGGCATAGTATTAGAGAAAAGAAACTCCTCTACTTAAAAGTCTTTTGACTTGGGTCTGATTCTGAGCTCTGGTATTTATTTTGATTTCACTCTTTCTATTTAAGCCATTTACCCATTTTGTCTGATATTTATTTCAAATCACATATTTAGACGTGGAAGGAACCCAAGAGGCCATTCAGTTCTATTTTACAGATGAGAAAACTGAGGCACAGAAATATAAAGTAACTCATCTAGTATAGTACAACCTGTCAGTGTCTGAGGCAGGACAAGAACCCAGGCCTTCAGGACCTCACCTCAAATGCCCCTTTCATGGTTGTATTCTATCTCTCCCCTTGCTGTGTGACCATAATAATTCATTTAAGTGTTCTTAATTTTTAAAATGATGGGGTTTTTTTTATTTGCATCTTGTTTATTTCATGAAGTGGTCACAAAGAAAGTACTTGGTGAACTTTAAAGCACCATAAAAATGGGAATTATTTTTTAATTCGTATTTTTTACATTTATTTATTTAATTTAGAATAGTTTTCCATGGTTACATGATTCATGTTCTTTTTCTCAAAAATGTGAATGATAATGCTGATAAAATAAAGAATCAAAAGAACAAACATCTTAAATGGTATCATGGACTCAAACACTTTCATCCGGCCTTATATTAGACTATTAGCACTCTTTTGTGAATATTCTCATGGTCTAGTTCCTACAGAGCTAATCATATTTTTTGTTGGGGTATATAATTCCATTTTAATTTCCACGGGCAAATATAGTCATCAAGAACGTAAGAATAAACAATGATGAAATGAGCAAATAAAAAAATGATCAATTATATGTGATCTAGTGCAGCTTAGTAGAAGGAATGCTGAGACTATCATTTCCTTTCTCTTGGCTTTCTGACTTATTATTTCTTTGATTTTGAATGAGACAGTGTCATATGGATCTGAAGTCAGAGGACCTGGGTGCAAATCCCAACTGACCTTGGGTCACTCAGCATCTCCATGTCATCCACTATAAAATGAAAAGGTTGGACTCAATTCCATTTGAGGTCATTTAGGATAAATCCATGTTTCCATTTTCATTATTTGTCCAGTTAGAAGATTGGACTAGACAATGTCTGGAATCGCTTCCCTCTGTGATCCAATGATCTCATTCTGTCTGGAGACTGTATGGAGAATAAATGGACTCTTTCTGCCTTTTCCAGCTGTTTTTCAAGGCTCCTTTTCTGTGATCCAGCAATCCTTTCTTTCTTTTTCTTTTTTCTTTTTTCTTCTTCTTTCTTTCTTTCTTTCTTTCTTTCTTTCTTTCTTTCTTTCTTTCTTTCTTTCTTTCTTTCTTTCTTTCTTTCTTTCTTTCTTTCTTTCTTTCTTTCTTTCTTTCTTCCTTCCTTCCTTCCTTCCTTCCTTCCTTCCTTCCTTCCTTCCTTCCTTCCTTCCTTCCTTCCTTCCTTCCTTCCTTCCTTCCTTCCTTCCTTCCTTCCTTCCTTCCTTCCTTCCTTCCTTCCTTCCTTCCTTCCTTCCTTCCTTCCTTCCTTCCTTCCTTCCTTCCTTCCTTCCTTCCTTCCTTCCTTCCTTCCTTCCTTCCTTCCTTCCTTCCTTCCTTCCTTCCTTCCTTCCTTCCTTCCTTCCTTCCTTCCTTCCTTCCTTCTTCCCTCCCTCCCTTCCTCAGTTACTGCCTCTCTCTCTCTCTGTCTTTCTTTTTAATTTTATTGATTAATTAGGAAAAATTTTCCATGGTTACATGATTCATGTTCTTTCCCTCCCCTCCTCCCAACCCACTCCCATAGCCAACACACAATTCCCCTGGGTTTTACACATGTCATTGATCAAGCTCTATTTCCATATTATTGATATTTCCAGCAATCCTTTAAAATTTCAGTGGTCTTGGATTAGGCCCCCAAACAATGGGGTAGAAGGCGATGCGGGCTTCATTAGAAAGGTCTGCCTCCAACCCTTCTTGATGTGTCCCGGGCCGCACGAGAGATGTCGGATGCGGTCCTGTGGTCCTGTCTACGGTCGGCGTGATTAGATCATTCCTGGGCCAGCGTGCCATCAGCTCCTTGTAGCAGGAGGTGGCCTGCGATAGCACCCTGTCACACAGAGCACAGAAGTGTTCTCTAACATAAATAGAAATCTCTGTGGCGTTTCTTCAGGCAAGTGTAATCGTAAAGTGCTGTTGACCTAAAATTTAAAGGCTGCAGGCTGCTTTTTATGGATCAGATGTGCTACTTTGCCTGAAGCAAATGCAATTGGAAATGGGATCTTTAATTATATTGCTAGATGTCAGATATTGTACACGGATGCAAGGAGCACCTTCGTTGTCGTTCCTTTTGATTCCAGCAAACCTGAAAGATATTTTCCCAAAGTACTGTATCCAAGAGGCATCTATATGTAAAACCCCACAGGCAGGAATGGAGTTTGTTTACCCATTTCCCTGGGGTGGCTTTAAAAATACACCTCTTGGGTAATGGGTTGGTGAGATATAATACCGCTGTCAGCTGCAGTCACCGTTATTTTTTTTTCCAGTGAGGTGGCTCACACACACTGACAATTTAATAATTTTCTGGAAGGCTTTGGGTTGGTAGAGACAATGAGTGTTGTCGAAGTAACTCATTTAGAGAATGGCTGTATCCATCGGCATCCATCACTCAGCAGGCGGCAGGGATGCAGCGGTCCTCTATTTCAGCATCGCTAGCGAAATGGATTTTCCTTCTCCCAAGTGGAGGTGTCCCGTGAGCAGCGGGCGATGGCCGAGCCTGAAAGGAAACGTGTGATGAAAAAATAAATGAAAAGAAGGAAATGACTTAATGACAATGTAGTTACCCTGGACATCTCCAAGATGAATGGACACATGGAACGGAACTTTTAAATGTTTCCATAATTTGGCCTTTATGCCCCAGAGATTCTCCCTTGTAATGGACTCTCATTACATAAATGCCTCCTGGAGAGAGTGGATCTATTGTGCTGTAAGATTCACTGCTGCAGAACTTGGCTAACAAGTCACTCATGTCTTCAGCAGATGTTTTGTTCTTGGAGATGGAGGGTCTCCCGAAGCCAAAAGCCTTCAATAGTCAGTGAGTAGGTCTTCTTGA
Source organism: Monodelphis domestica (assembly GCF_027887165.1). Lineage (NCBI taxonomy): Eukaryota > Metazoa > Chordata > Mammalia > Didelphimorphia > Didelphidae > Monodelphis > Monodelphis domestica. The sequence continues at coordinate 21,088,829 of NC_077233.1, read as the reverse complement.
ATGCTGGGATCAAATACAGATTGGTTCCTATTTCTGGTGTTCTGAACATTTTGTACACATGGAGCTTTCTCCTCACCTAATATCCAGTTTTTAAAAATTATATCTGAAATGATATAATAAAAGCCTTTTTTATTTTCTCCTTCCACCACTACTGGTGACTTAGATTCTCCAAATGTCTCTAACTAAAGGGAAAAAATGAACCAAAAATGATGGTTAATTAATCTGAAATGATATAATAAAAGCCTTTTTTATTTTCTCCTTCTACCACTACTGGTGACTTAGATTCTCCAAATGTCTCTAACTAAAAGGGAAAAATGAACCAAAAATGATGGTTAATTAATCTGAAATGATATTCAGAAGCCTTTTTATTTTCTCCTTCCACCACTACCGGTGACTTAAATTCTCCAAATGTCTCTAACTAAAAGGGAAAAATGAACCAAAAATGATGGTTAATTAATCTGAAATGATATTCAGAAGCCTTTTTATTTTCTCCTTCCACCATTACCAGTGACTTAGATTCTCCAAATGTCTCTAACTAAAAGGGAAAATGAACCAAAAATGATGGTTAATCTGAAATGATATTCAGAAGCCTTTTTATTTTCCACTTCCACCACTACCGGTGACTTAAATTCTCCAAATGGCTTTAACTAAAGGAGAAAAAAATGAACCAAAAAAAGCTGGTTAATGAATCTATCTTCAAGTATTTATTAAGTTTCTACTATATGCCTATATACATTATTCTGGCACTAGGGATACAAATACAAAGAATGAAAAAAATCCCCCTTGCAAGCTTACAATCTATTGGAATGTCAATCCTTTCCCGTGGAATTGAAACTTAAGGTTCATTTCCATTCCTGTATTTTATTTATCTTCATTCCCCCTATGGTTCCATTTCCAAGTGTAACTGGAATCATTCTGTCTTTCGGCAAGCTGCTGTGTGCACCCTGAAGGGAATATCATAAGATTAAATTCAGAGTAGCTTTCTCCTAGCAAGGTGAGTGCTTCTCATTACAGAGATCCCTAGTTGATTTCCAAAATGAAATTTCCCATAATAATGCGAAGCTCCTGAATTATTTATTGTTTTGTATTAGATCAGGGATAGTTTATTTCTGAAAATAAACGTATTGTCATTAGTAAATCAACTTATGAAGCTTCCCCTATAGAAGAGAGGGAACAAAAGAGTTATTTGCAAATTCAAGGAATAGTTGATGTTTAGTATGAAGGTAGTTCAAATGGAAATGGAAAACCAAACCTTGGGGCCCGAAATTCTTCTGTGAGTTTTAATATTGTTTTAATCATTTTTAATTTGCAATGAGTTTGGGTTTTACCGGCTAACCCTGGTAAGAATTGTGCTGAAGTAATTGTTCAAAGACCAGATTTGGAAATTTTTAATGGGATATAGTCTTCCCCAGATCAATTACTTGCCTTATGTGACCATGATATTAAAAAAAAAAATTGCTCATCTTCTCTCCTGAATTAGTTGTGATTGCCAAATAATATTGTTTGTTAAAAAAGAATGGTGTGCAGATCTTTTTCAAGATATAACTAGAATTTCTTCAAGATATAACCCCTACTGAAGAACAAGAGCTTATGTTTAAAAAAAAAACATTTTGTGGTCAGTCAACAAACATTTATTAAGCACCTACTATGTGCCAGGCATTATACTAAATGCTGTGGCTGCAAGAAATAGTACCTGCATTCATTTGAGGAACTCATCATCTAATGGAGAAGTTTACCAGATAAATTAATTAAGCCCCCTTAATGAGAGGCCATATCATTTGGTGGATAGAGAGCTGCCCTAAAAGTCAGGAAGACTGAAGTCCAAGCTCCACTTCTGATCCATATTGACCATGTGCTCCAGACCAAGGGACTTCCCCCACTAAGCAACTTGCTCAGACCAGAAGTTTCTGTATAGAGTTTTATTTTTAGTGATAATGTTTATTTCACTGATGAAATGACTTGGTCTGATTTTTAAAATTCTGTGTAATGAAGCCTGATACAGATATAGATTTAGAGCCTGAAATGACCTTAAAGATCCTCAATTTTTAATAGATGTGGAAACTGAGGCATAGAAAAGTCAAATGAATTGGTGAAGGTCACGCAGCTCATAAAGGACAGTTCTTCGAACCCCAGCTCCAATCAATGCTTTTTCTGCTACATCAAGCCATTTCCCTGTTTAAATTATTTTTCTTTGATTGTTTACATACCAGCTATCACAGGTAGTTTCCTCTCACCAATCCTGGATAATTGTTTTAATTGCATTTTATGGCATTTACCAGAATAATTTTACTCTCCAACATTGTGATGTTAATGTCTTCCTATTCCATTGAGGTGGCTGTGGGACAGGAAAGTTCAGCAGATAGAAAGCTTGTTTCACCTGTTGGAATGAGCGCTTTCAACCTGTGTGAAAATTTTAATTAATAGAATCTAAGGAATTCCAGATGGATCTGTAAAGCAAAACAGTCCACATGAAGCCAGAATAAACATAATTCAACATGCTGAAGTCCAGAGGTCAGATTCCACTCAAGAGAGGACCATGTAGAGACTGGTGTTTCTCCCCCTTCAAATGAGTTCTGTAGATCAGATCAGTGATTGTTAGTGCCTGGCATGGACTGGCCAATGTTTACCTTCTGGCGCTCCCTGCCACCTGGTCGGTATAATTAGGGACTACCATTTTCTGCTCTGATGGCCTTGTATTCTGCATATAAACAAACATCCACAGGATATCTGGGAGGAATGTTAAAACAAAAAGCCAACAACCAATAACCCTTTATTTTGCTGATTAGTGTCATGAAAATAGGGAGATCTCATCTTCACCAGGAAATTTAAGGATGGTTTTCATTCCTCTTTCTATATATAAAGGACAACATTGGAAAGTTTGTAATTTTCTCTTGTGGAAATCCTTAGAAATTATATTCTCATTGATAATGGCTGATTGTAAAGGCAAGGCAAACACATTCTAGATATCATTTGAAATGTAGAATAAAGACAGTTATTGGGGGGCTCATCCAAACCCTTGATTCATTTTTTTCTCTATTATCTGATTAATTCAGGATACACAACAATATATATATCTGTTTATACCTACAAACCTATATATGTATGTGTATATATGGTGTCAACCATCTAGATAATTGTTTCTTGCTTTCACCTTATATAGGTAGTGATAGTTCTAAATATATAGTTCTCCACTGAGGAAGGAGGCATCTTTTTATTATTTCCATTGGGGGAGGCAGCCCCTCAAAGAGGATGGAAGACTGGCCTTGGGGCTCAGAAAATCTGGAACTGGCCATCCTTGCTGTATGACTGTGGGCAAGTCACTTCAGGCAACTGTGTAATAAATAAATAAGTTACTAACGAGTTTGCCCCAGTGGAGACTTTCCATTGGAAGTTCCCCATACCTCTAAAATCACAATTTTAAAACCTACACACACAAAATGTGTCTGTGTCTATGTCTGTTTACAGACACATTTTATGTATGAATATTTATATATAAATATAGATATTTATATGTATATAGGCATCTATGGGGGTGTATTTTATATGTATGTATATCTGAAGGGCATTTACTTTTGAGTACTTCATCTACAAGATGCCACCCTCTTCTGGTGGATTCCTTGTTTCTGGAGAGAGCATCACTATCCTTCTAGCCATCTAATTTTGGACTCTTATTTTTTTTTATCATTAATTAGTTAAATCTTATTGTGGATATCTCAACAGTATCTTGCCAGCTTGGCCATTCTTCCTACTCAAATGATCACCACCCTCGTTCAAACCTTCCTCACCCCTTGGCTGCCATATTGAAGTAGCCTCAGAACTTGTCTCCTTGTTTCTAGTCTTTACCGTCTTCAATGTATCCCTCAGACAGTAACCAAAATGATTTTCCTAAAGTATAAGATTGATCATGTTCCTCCCATGCTCTGGTTGCTCCCTCTTTTCTCTAGGATAAAAATATATTCTTCCACTTGGCTTTTAGAGCTCTTTACAGTCTGACACCGCCATTCTTTTCTTTTCTTTTATATCTTGGATCCTTTTTTAACTTAAAAAAACAACTTTTAAAAACCATGTAGAAAAATTTTTGACAGTTGTTTTCTGACATTTTTGATTTTGATTCTCTTTCTCTCTCCCTCCCACCTCTCTTCAATGTGGTAAATAGTCTGATGTAGGTTACACCAGTGCTTTCGTGAGATACATATTTCCATATTCCCCATGCTGTGACAGAAGACACATATCATGCATACATTAAAAAAATTCATGAAGGAAAGAAAGTGAGAGATGGCATGCTTTGATCTGAAATCAGTTTCTAACGGTTCCTTCTTTTTTTTTTTATCACAAGTCCTTTGAGATTATCTTGGAACATTGTTTTGGCCAAATAAAGTTTTCTAGACTAATTCACCATACTGCTCTTTATGGGCTTACCCTGGTGCCTAGCACATAGTAGGGACTAACATAAATGCTTAATGACTAATTTGTCCATTGATTTTTGTACTGTACATTCTAGCTAAACCCACCTATTTGTCTGAAATTCCCATTCCATTTCCCATCTCCAAACCTTTGCATAGGCTGTTTCTCATATCTAGTATATGCTTTACTCTTACTTCTGGCTCTTAAAATTATTAGTTTCTTTCAAGGCTTAGCCCATGTACCATCTTCTTTAAGTAGATATTTCTAATCTTCCTTATTGTTAGTGTTTCTTTATCATTCAATTGCCTCATATTTATTTATGTGTTTACATACAAAACAGTTAAGTCTCCCAGGGGATGGAGCTCTGTCTTTGGAATCAGGAAGACTTGAAATAAAATCTAGACTAGCTGTGTGAGCCTGATCACTCACTTAACCTCTCTCTGCCTCAGATCTCTCATCTATAAATTAAAGGTAATATAGCACCTGCTTCCAAGGGTAGTTAGGAGGATAAATAAGATAATGCTTTGCACATGTTATATATAAATATATGCATGTGTTCTAGAATTATAATATACAATCACATTATATATAATTATAACATATTTCTATTTATAGTATTATATATCTTTTTATGTTTAATTATGACTATATATAAAAGCTCTATATAAATGCTATTCATTATTCCTACATGTTATATGTATGCATGCATATATATGTATATATATATATATACATGTGCATATATACACATAACTAGTAGATAGCTAGGTACATAGCTAGATAGATATAGATATATAGGCAACTAGTTAGCATAGGGAATAAACAAGCCTGGAGTCTGAAAGACTCATCTTTGTCAGTTCAAATCCAGCCTCAGACACTGGCTAGCTGTGTGAACCTGGACAAGTCATTGAACCCTGTTTGCCTCAATTTCCTAATCTATCAAATGAACTGAAGAACAAAATGACAAACCACCCCAGAATAAATTGGAAATTAATCTAAATTCAGAAAAAAAAGATGTCTAAGACATTACTGCACAAATTTATTGGACTCATTTTCCTGACATTTATTAAATAGACTTTATGACTTCTAGGATCCAGATCACTGTTTTCTGTCACTGGGGAATTAAACGGAGATATTGGTACTTTTTTTCAGTCAACACCACAGTGGATTAGTTTCAGGTTTTACCTTTTAATTAAACAGATACTATAGTCAAATAAAGTTTTGAATTATTTAATAGCACATATTACTTTATTCAATGTACACTGCATGAATCTTTTAGTTATATGAAGCTATATACTTCTTATGTTACAAGCTTTTCTCAAATTGGTTGACAGGCAGGAATAATTTGTCCTTTGAGGATGTAAAAAAAATACCATCGGGTGTGCTGAAATTATTAAAATGAACGTAGGAGCCAGACTGATCAAATATAAGTTCATGGTTCTGCAAAAATGCCATGGACATTTTCAGCATCAAAAACATCATCTTCACTATATTAGTTGTCATATCTGTCTTCTAAACAAGCCCCCTTTGGGATATATACCTCAATGAAGAATTGAAAACCTTAGTGTTTTACTCTATGGATTCAAATCTTATCACCTATTCTGTAGGTTGGGATGTTTTTTAAGCCATTTATCCCTTTATGTCTGAGAATTTGACTCCCAACAAAGCCTACCGAGGTAGTTTGTATCCTGTAGGAAATGAATGGGTTAATCCCATTTCTCATTTAGATGGATGTATACATAGAGTATTTTAAAGAAATTGATGGGCTTAAATAATGCATATATAATCCAGCTGAAATTATTTGCCATCTCTGAGAGGGAGGAGGAAGAGGAGAAAGGGAGATAATGTGGATCTTATAATTTCAGAAAGCTTATGTAGAAAATTGTTATTGCTTATAACTGGGAAAATAAAATGTCTGAATTAAAAAAAAATTACTGTGCTGGGGTAGCTCAGTGGCTTAGTGGGGAGAGAGGCAGGACTAGTGCCAGGAGATCTTGGGTTCAAATGTGATCTCAGACATTTCCTACCAACATGACCCTGGACAAGTCACTTAACCCCAATTGCCTAGCCCTTACCATTCTTCTGCCTTGGAAGTGCTATTTCACATTGTTTATAAAACAGAAGATAAATATTTTTTTTTAATTGCCATGCTAAAGTCCCTTTGGTAGGGATAGAAATATAAGCAAACAAGACACAGCTTTCACCCACTAGGGGCTTCCACTGTAACATGGAACATAGGAAGTGATGCTAGAAGACAAAGGAATGGTAGCCACACCTTCCCAAAATGGCGGCCATTAGAAGGAAGCCACAAGAGCAGGGCCCCAAGGTCAGAGGTTTCCCAACATGGCAGTTAAGCTGGAGAAGAGTAAAAGACAGAGTCTGGAGAGACTCGAGGTGAGAGTTGCTGTTACTAGTTACCCTGGTTACTGGCTATCAACACAAATTTAAGTGAATGGCTTTTGATTATTCTGCTACATTATTCTAAATTATATCTAAGTTCTAGGATGTATTGCTTAAGTTTCTTCTCTTAATAAGTATCAATGAATAATTCAGTATGCCTTTCAAGAATATAAATCCTTGCAAGGTATTTTTAGAGTGTAACAATGGTGTGACCTTTCCTTTCTCTCATCATTTTAGCTATCTTTTAAGAAAAAGGAAAATATAAATCTCTCCTAAATGGGAAAAAAATTCCATTTAGTTACCATCTTTACAGGTAAAAATATTAGGTATAATAATTCCAATAATGAAAATTAGAACATAAAGGGGGAAATGTTAAGTTATATCATTAGACTTTTCATGATTTCCTAACTCCTTGAAATTTCTAGAGATCAAATTAACCTCCTCCAAACTCTTGCATGGACACCAAATTCAGGGGAAAAAAAAGATTTCGATACTGTTTTTTGATAGCATAAATAATGCAGAACAAATCAGTGACCAGAGAATAATCAGTAATTTTAATAGCATACCCAAAATAAACTATTTCCAGTTTCCTTGTTAATAATTTCTAGCTGTTTGTTAAACATTACATGGACAACTACACTTGAAAGTATGGCATGTTTATGATTATGTCTTGTCAACCCCTCTTGCTTCCTGAATTCTAGTTTACCTTCAGTTATACTTGAAATGTGCTATTAAAAAAAAAAAAAGAAATATCTAAACAAAATCTCAGGGTTTTTAAGTGATAAATATCTTCTTAAAGGTGCAACCAGGTGGATAGAGTGGGATCTGGATGACTTGGGGATCAGGAAGACTCATCTTTCTATGTTTAAATCTAGCCGTGAGACCCTGGGAAAGTCACTTAATCCAGTTTATCCCAGTTTCTGCATCTGTAAAACTAGCCAGAGAAGGAAATGACAGACTACCCTAGGATCTTTGCCAAGAAAACCCAAAATGGGGTAATAAGGAATCAGGCATGACTAAAACAAGTGAAAAACCAAACAGTCTTCTCAGAGGTCCCATTTTGTCTCCAAACCCCAAAATAATGAAGAATGAATCTGTGTTTCAATGGTAAGGAAATGGTTAAATAAATTCTGGTATATTATTATAGTGAAGCATCATAGTTCTATTAAGGTCTTTATGTATGAGTAATATGAAGCAATCTGAAATGTCCTTTATGAAATATTGCAAAGGAAAGAATGGAACACATGTCAATTGTGGCCCAGAGAAGGAAAAAAATGATAATGAATAGCTAAACAAAGAAACAAAAAAGCATGATAGAAACAGGAGTGAATAGGAAGCTATTATAATGCTTCAGAAGTTGAGATTAATGAAATAAAGTATAAATAGTTACTGTTCAATTTTAATCAATTATACAGATATTTGTAAATTATTTCACATACATAATCTTATTTTAAACTCAAAAAGTCATGAGAATATAAAATAAAAATGCTGGAAAAACAATCAATGAGAGGTGAATGGTACAATCATTATCCCCATTTTTCATGTGAGAAAACGGAGGCTCAGAGATGGTTAAATGGCTTGTCCAGGTTCAGTAGCAATCTGAGTCAGAATTTGTACTAGAGTCTTCCTAAATTTAAGTCCAACTCTAAAAAAAAGACAGCTTAATGATGATGATAATGATTAAGTTTATATAGCATCTTCTATGGGTTAGGCATTGTGCTAAGCACTTTACAATGAATGAATCCTTTCTCATTTCCATTTAGCTTCAAAGTGAGATTATGATTGTTACCTTAATTTACACAAAGATTGAATAAGTATTTCTTACACTTTTCCTTACTTCTCAAATGCCTTCTACAGGCTCTTCCACAATGATACATAATTTATACAAAAGGATGATGCCTATAGTGGGTACCAAATTATTTTGATTGCATTTGATTTGATATGAAAAAATTTGATTGAAAAATGTACAAATTTTACATGGATTTAACTCTTGGAGATCCTTGTGCCACATATAATTAAATAAACCAAGTTGTATTAATACATTCTTGCCACAAATGATATTAGAAGATATGAGGGGGAAAAAAAGAAGATATGAGGCATTCGTATTTAAGAGGAAGGGTTTCTCTCCGGTTCTCCTTGGAAAGATGATGGAAGAGTTTTGATGGAGTTGGTTTTATTGTGTATCTAAAGGAAAAAAAAATCATGAGACATTTGATTATCTCTCTTTGTGATATACAAGATAAACATCTGCAAAAAGACCATCATGAAGATGATCCTTTCATTCAGTCAGCCATGTTTATTAAGTGCCCACAATGCCTAGACACTCAGGCTCCAAGAATACAAAGAATAAAATAGTCCTTATTAGAGCTAATGTACCCTAGACCTTCTGCATCATATGACAAGATAAAGAGAAACCCTATAAAGAATTCAACAGAATAGATAATCCAGTGAGACAGGATTACTCATTGACTTCAAGACAAAGTTAGGCACAGGGAAGAATCTGAAATCTGTGTTAGAAAAACAGGCCAGGGGACAGTGAAGGGGTTCAGTGGATAGAGAGCCAGACCTGGACATAGAAGGTTCTGGATTCAAATGTGACCTGAGGTACTTCCCAGCTCTAACTCCCAATTGCTACCCATTGTTGTTGTTCTGTATTGATTCTAAGATGGAAGGTAAGGGATTAAAAAAAAGGAAAAAAAAAGAATGCTCCAGAATGAAGGAAGATGTCCCAGTCATCCATCAAAAGTAAAGGAGAGCCAATGAACAACCCAAGCCCTGTGCTGGTATTCTATTCTATTCTATTACAATAGAATATTATAAGATCCAGAGGATAGCCAACAATACATTGGTTAAATCTTCTTTGGTAGATCTCTGGGGACATTGACAAGAATCGCAGAGGATGAGGTGTGGGGGAATCTGAAGTCGTGCCATCATCTCCTTGGTAGCATTTAAGCTCATTGGGAGTGGCGATTGATTCACTTCTAGTATTTTTATTCCCAGAATTTAGCATAATGACTCGCACATAGTAGGTTTTTTTCATAAGTGCATATTACTTTTTTGGATTAATGAGAGTACAAATTCATTGAAGTATGACTGACACATAAAATTAATGAAATATAGTTTTATCTAGTATTGAATAGCACGACAGTCTGAGCCATTGGAATTTCTTGCTGATTTTTTTCTTTTTCATTTTCACTTGGACATTTAGTGTCTGGAGAATAATGAATCTTGTAAGAAAAGGAGTCAATGATTAAAAGTTTTCATGGCATAGTTCAAGATGTGGACATCAATCCATTCCGTGATCTTTCTGTCTAGAGAACAGACTTGTTTCTCATTGGCACAGCTTGGTAGCTATATTGAGAAGAGAGCGCGAGGAGATAGGATACATACACACACATACATACATATAGATATGTAGCATCTTTTAGAAACACAGTGTGAAAAATCACATCTAATGGAGAAAAGGAACAGATTGAATGGAAACTGGGTCCCACATAAATTTATGACAAGAAGGAGAGAAGGAATGTTATAAGCATATAGAGGATGGGCAGGCTAGGGATAGACCTGGATAAAGTTCTCTTTAATTCAATGCACATTTAGTAAATACCAGCTATGTGCAAGTCACTGTGATAGCTACCCAATTTCTAAAGATTTTGAAATGATGCAGTCTTGGCCATTGAGGAGTTTACATTCTATTAAGGGGGTTAGAATATGTATTATCATACATATATGGCATTATGCATGCAAAATTATCATAATACAAGGTAGAGTGTAATAGAAGGGATAAAAAGACAGGCTCTGGGAAAACTGGAGGAGAGAGAAGACACTTTTAGATGAGACATTTAAGAAATGTGTCATGGAAGTGGGAAGAGTTCAGCCTCGGAGATTTCAACAGGTGAATCATAGGAATATTAGTCTTGAGGAGCAAGGAACCCCCAAAGTTATCAGTTCTAACTCCAGTATTTGGGAAACCTGAAGCATTGAGTAGATGAAATGATTTATCCAAAGTCACACTGTGGTAGCAAGCTCTGACCCAGTTCTGAGTTACTGCTTTTCCTCATACCACATTGCTTCTTGTAGACTGATACGTGAGTTTGTTCTAGATGTCGATGGTGGAGAATAGCTGCTTTTTCTCTTTGAATAACATGTAGAAGGTATAAAGGGCTAATGTCAAATAATGGCAAAAGAGGAATGTAGAATCCAAGTTGAGGAAGGAGATGGGGAGGAAGAGTGCTCTAAATACCCAGCTAGGGAGTTTCTATTTTAATCTCTCCTGGATGAAGAGACATTGAGGAATCATAGGATCTAAATCAAGAGCTGGAAGGACCCTTAGAGGCCATCACTCCCAACTTCTTCATTTTACAAATGAGGAAACTCAGGCAAAAAAAGATTAAGTGTTTTGTCAGAAGTTGTGAAACCAGTGTCTAATGTAGGATTTGAACTCATGTTTTTCTGACTCCAACACATTACGCATTCTATCCTGCTACCTGGAGAATTATCCTAGAAGCATACCATGGAAAGGTGTAAAATAAGCATGGGAGAGGAGAGGAGAGGAGAGGAGAGGAGAGAGAGAGAGAGAGAGAGAGAGAGAGAGAGAGAGAGAGAGAGAGAGAGAGAACGAACCTAGCATAGACCTTTGGGGATGCCCAATTTTAGTGGGTAAAAGATAGTAAAGGAGCCAGTGAAGAAGAAGACAAAGGAGTAGCCAAATATTTGAGGGATACCAGGAGAGAGAATATCATGTTATCCACTTAATCCATCCATAAGCATTTACTAAGCACCTACTGTGTACTGCAAATATAAAAACAAAAGCAAAGCAACCTCTGTTCTTAAAAAAAAAACCTTAAAATTTGACAGGAGGAAACAAATTTATGGGTATACATATGTACAAATAGATATATCGTGTATGTATATAATACATTCACATGAACACATATACACAGTAGATAAAAGAATGATGAAGAAATCTATATTATATATAATCACATAAAGTATGTATTATATACACATATACATAAAATATATGATACATATAAAATTCCTACTATAATATAATTTATACTATATACATAATATAATAAATATAATATACTATATGTTACATACATTTATGTAATATATAGTAATGTAGTATATAGTATATGTTCCTTTTATTTATTTATGTAATATATATGTTATATTAAAATAAAATATAAAATATATATGTGATGTATTATGTTTTAGATTATATATTATATATTTCTATAAATGTTATATAGAATGTATAAACATATTATATAAATGTAACTATGTAAAAACTACATATATAATTGTCATGTCTACTATGTATGTATTGATGCCTATATTTATGCATACCTATATGCAGATATAAATGCATATACACGTGTATAAATTTATGTGTGTATACTCATCCATGAATACCCACATACCCATATATATAGTAGATGTTGGACAGTTTGGGGGAACGACATGACCATCAGGGGGGAGAGAATCAGAAAGGGCTTTGTGTAGAAGCTGTTACTCCAGGATTATCCCGAGTACCAACGAGTAAGAGGTGGTGATGACAAAGGGGTGAAGAACTGTAAGAAGGCCAGTCTGATGGATTCATAACTGAAAAAGAGAGCATAGATGGTTAGGAGGAGCCTTAAGGAAGATGTCTGTGGAAATGGAAGCAATCCCAAGTCATTACTAAAAAACGACGTAGGATCAGTTGTTTCTGCAGGGAAGTAGAATCATAATTGGATCTGAAATGATGGATTAGAAGAGGTCATGGCAAGATTTTGCAGGACTTTGAGAGAGGTATGAGATGCTATTTCTTAAATGATGATTTGTATCAAAAACTTGGAGATGAGAAGCTGAGATGGATGGGGTCTTTTTAAAAATTTAACATTGCTTCATATTTACTAAGACGAAGAAACTCAGTAAATTTTTACTATAATTACATTGTGCATTCAGTATTGCTAACTGATAATTACTATGAATCATTTAATAGTCAGTAGAATTCATTCCTACCTAGCAACTCCTAACAAACACATTAAAAGTCCTTGAAACTTTTAATAAATAACAATAACGAACAGAACGTTCAACAAAATGATAGAGAAATGTAATGTTGATTGTATTAAGGTCCCTGTCCCTTTGCAACTGCACCAGGAGTCAACCTTAAAATGAACATTTTAAATGACCGTCCAGAGACATTTCTAATTTTTATGCATTGATTTGAAGTGAGGCTAGAAGGTCTGGTATTTGGGAAAAATGGAACCTGGCTTAAGTGGCATTATTGTAGGACATAATATCTTGAAGCTTTGCTTTTCTACCTCCTCCCCCCTACCTGAGTGTCTCTTTTTTCCTTCTTTTTCATGATCTATTCATGTTCTTCCAATCCTTCCTCCAAACAAAAGCAATAACATCTCTGGATTTCACATCTGAAATAGTGAGACTATTTCAGGAAGAGTGTGTAAAAGAGTATGTGGCTTCCTCTTTTTCTCAAGCTGCAGATCTAATCTATAGAGCTCTGCATAAACATTTAGAACTGGTTAAGTAAAAGGAGATTCTGATACAATACCTGCTCACTGAGGAGGAGGGATTATGTCAACGATGAACAAGGACAAGGAATGTAAATAAACCTAGTTACTATAGTAATCAATAGAGCTTGAGATTTGTATTGCCCTTTTGAGAAACCTGGAGGAACTTGCTTTTTGGATTTACCACATCAGGAAATTATTTCTATCTGGAAGCACACAAGATAAAGAAGCATAGATCAAAATATGCTATACCTCTGATAATCTGTAGGTCTAAACATATCCCAATAAGTTCCTTTAGTGTCCTCTTTTATTTTACCCTAGATAGCAAATGGGACATTTCTATATCACTTAATATTCCCAAAGTGCTTTCCTTGCAACAACTCCAAAGAAATATTAATATCTATATTTTATACACATAGAAATTTAGGATTCAACAAATTTCACAGCCATATAGCAAGTATGTATTGGAGATAGAACTCAAACTCATATCATCGAAGTGAATTATTGATTAATTGACTGATGAATAGAAAAATAATTTTTAAATGAATGCTGAACAATTTCTTGGCTATTGTTCCAATATCTTCCAATGGGACGATCTAGTTTAGTTGAGTCTCTCACAATACTTTCTGCAGGCTTATTTTCCCCACTATTGCTCTTTCAGGTTTTTGCGAGATTCTAATCCCATGAAAGGCATTAGCTAGAATAAGCACAATCAGAAAAGGAAGTTGATCTGCCTTCTAGCAAGGTTGAAGGATAACGAACAATTGGACAATGTGAGTTCAACACTTTTATCCACAACTTCATGACAATATGTAAACTATATGTAAACTAGAAAGCATAGTACAAAAGTCAGGTGCTCTCATTCAGTGTAGGGGAATTTGATAGGGTCTAGACTAGGGCTAATGTGTTCAGTTCCTCATTCCCATGGTGACTCCTCACTTTTTTTCTTGGCTATTTTTCCCCTTTCCAAGGGCTTGGTATAAGAAACATTAAACTTTCAAAAATGATGGGGAATTTATTGATAATTTCTATTTTTACTGAAACCATCTGTTTCTTGCGCAGTAATCAATTTAGTAACCTGCTAATAAAATTATCTTTTCTGCTTTCTCATGACTAAAACAATGGTAAATATACATTATTGTTCATTTTCATTTTATTTTTAATTCTTAAATATTCGTTTTTTTCCTTAAACCCTTGCTTTCTGTCTTAGAATCAATACTATGTAATGATTCCAAAGGAGAAGAGCAGTAAGAGTTAGGAAATGGGAATTAAGTCACCCACCCAACCTCAAACAGATAGAATGTGTTTGAAACCAAATTTGAATCCAGAACCTCCTGTCTCTAGACCTGGCCCTCAATCCACTGAGCCACCTTGCTGTCTCTAGTCCTCCATTTTTAAAGAGGACCAATGATGATATCATAGGGTGATGTCTTAATTTGTACGTTAATAGGATTAAGTGAGGGAGAGCTGTACAAAGTCCATGGCTTCATTCTCTCTCCCAGACTCATCCACATCCAGTGGGAAGTTAGGACCATTGGGGATGGCTCAAGATGCAGTGGATGACTTTGGTGTCTTTGATGTCTGATCAAGCTCTAAGCACTCTATAGCAGCTACTTCATTCACCTTCATGGCCATTGGAACAAGTTGTTGTTCTCATCTGTCCACTCTAGCCAGGGAAGTCTTTATATACCTGGAATAGACAGTCCCCTAATGCACCAGTGGCTTTAGTGGTTCTGTCAATCTAGTTTATTTAGCCCATCCGCCATAATGGTTTACCAAGGTATGGCCACTGTTCATACTACAACTTCTTGAAACCACAGGTGAGAGTTGAGTGCCAGATGAACACCCAAGGTGTCTGAGGAACCCTGAAAAAGCTGAGGAAGCCCTCACACTCAGAGGTGCTAGTCCTCCTTGAATAACCCATACCTATGACATTTTAAATGATTGACCACATACATTTCTCCAGGGTATTCAATCCTCTGGGGCAGGAGTTCTTCACTGTTTGTCTGTTTTGGGTTTTTTTTGGTATGATGTCCCACCTTGGGCACTCTGTCCAGTGAAGTAAAAAAAAAAAACCTCTCTTTTCAGCATCATAATGTTAAATAAAGAAAGGAAAATTGACATTACAGTTAGAGGTTACTGAAAAAAAAATTTCCCTATCCAAGTTAATGGACTCTCTGAAATCTTAGGAATTCATGGATCCCACATTAAAAAAAAAAATGTATGGGATCCATTTATTTCTGGGGCTCATTGTTCTCTAGGAAAAAAAAAAACCACCATGGAGAAAAACAGACAAAGGGAGAAAATGTACAAAGCAAGCCTATTTCCTTCTCTGGCATTTCAAACCCTTGACAACCTGGCTCCAAGCTTCCAGAATTATTATCTATTCCTCCCCTTCATGAAGCATCACTAGCCTTCTTGCTGTTTCACATGTGGCGTTCTATTTTTCCATCATTGCCCTTCTGCATAGGCTGTCCCTCAGGCCTGGCCTGCCCTGCCTCTGTCTCTTAGAATTGTGCATTTTCTTGAGTGTTCCATTCAACTGCCATCTTCTACATGGAGTCATTTCCTGATCTCTGTGACTGTGAGCTCCTCTCTAAAAATGCCTTCCTGTTTGTTTTGTTTTATCCCAAATCTGAATAGAAATGCCTCTGTGTTCCTATCTGTGTCTCTCCCTGTTCCTATATGACTTCATGGTTCTATGGAGCTCCCAGTGGTCAAGCTCTCTTTACCCACGTAGACAAATGGCACTGTTTAGTCTTATGGCATTGCCCACAGCCCTGAGAGAGTGTGCCTTGGCCTTGGAGCACGTCACCCCTGGGTGCTTTGAATTAGGACTAAAACGAAGGTCTTCCTGGCTTCACAGTCATCTCACATCTCAGTGGGACATTGCTGCTGCCCCGAGAACATAGTAGGGACTTAATAAATGTTTATTGATTGGTTGTGGTCTTTACCTTTTGGCTAGCAAGCTGTTCTATTAATAACTCCTAGTAGAAAGGCTGTTGAAAAGAGATCTATAATAAGTGCCCTGAAAAATGCCAGACATGTTCCCTTTTGGTTTGCCTTTTTTAAGGGAATGGCTTGTACCATTTCTTAAAAATTCATTTTTAAAGGATTTTTTAGGGATTATCCTAATTGAAAAGGTCATAGGAACAAGTTTGAACACAGGCTACATTTGTCCCTGCAACGGTTCTATCATGGGGAATATTGCTGGTTTTCATGTTCAATGTACTTTCTTCTTATTTTCTTTTGCTTTGTTTTATGAGAGGGAAGAATAAAGGCTTGGCATGAAGAAAAAGGAAATCTCGTGACAACTTTCTTTTGTCAGTGAACCTCTGATCTTTGCCTCTCCTGTACCCATCACCTGTCAGGAAAAAGAAATAGTACTTCAGCACACAGAAGCTTTTAAAAATGAATTGATCGTGCTTTATTTTCAGAAACACATCCAGGAATCTTTTCCGTGTGTCCTCTAGCCAGCAGATGCAGCAGGGTTCCAGGATACTCAGGAGTATAAAAGAAGGGAAACATTAGACAAGAGGCCCTCGTGTGTGTCTCAACATCTTAGGAAATTTTTGTGGGCTCCATTCTTGCTTTCAAGAAGAAGAGACAGTCTTTTTAATGAAAAACGATGAATTAAATACTTAATTAATAGGGAGGACTAGATGGACAATATGTTGGCCCAGGTTTTAAAAGGATTAAAGGTATAAGAAGACTGAAGAGATGGGAAGGAGTTGAACTATAAAGCATTTAAAAATCCAACAGAAGATTTTATACTTAAACCTGGAAATAATTTATTAAATGTATTAAATATTTTATTTATTAAATAAGGGGGTGATATAGTTAGATCTGAACTTTATGAAGATTGATTTGATAGTTGAGTGAAGAAAAGATCAGAGTGGAGAATTTGAGAGAAGGAGATGAAACAGCAAGCTTTTACAGCAGCCCAGATGTGAGGTGATGAGGACCTACATTAGGGTGGTGGCAGAGTTAGAGGACAGAAGAGACATCCATGAAAGATATTAACCGCAGGATTTAGCAACTGATTGGGTATGGAGGGGGGAGTTGGAAGAGAGAGTGCAGAGTAGAGGATGATACCCTGAGTTGTAAGCCTGGATAACTGGAGGGTAGTGGTACCCTCAAAAATAATGAGGAAGTTGGGAAGTAGGGAGGGCTCTAAGGAAAGGTAATAAGTTCAGTTTTTGATAAGTTGATTAAGATGTTTCTAAGATATCCAGAACAAGAAGTCCAACAGACATTTGGAAATGTAAGACCCGAGGTCAAGAGAGAGACTAATAGTCTGATAATCATCTGCATAGAAATGATGAGAGAGAAGGGACTTCAGAGGTCAACCAGTCAACTTTTTCATTTTAAGGAAAAAATTGAAATCTAGAAAAGTTAAGTTATTTGTTCAAGGTATTACAGCGAATGAAAATTAGAAGTAGAATTTGAACCCAAACCATTTGACTCAATCTTCTTTCTACTGAATTGAGTTGAAGTGCTTTGGTACCCTTTAGGCATTGTGAAATTCAATGACTGCCTTCTATGAATTCCGCCTTGGGTGATTGTTTTAAAAACATTTATAACCATTAACAATAATAACAACTAGCATTTATAGAGAGCTTTATGTTTTTAAACTACTTGGCATCTCATTTTAATGGGAAAAATTGGATATTGTTATTATACCATTTTCCAGATGAGGAAACTAAGGCTGAGGAAAACTTTAGTGACTTGGCTGGGTCACACAGCTAGTAAAAGTCGGATTTTCATGAATCTAAGTCTAGATTTTGATCCACTTTTTTATCTTTTATCTACTCTACCTTTGTCTATAGTGCTGGGATGAAAGGGGTGGACAACAACAACAAAAATGTTGGTGTCTGTGTGTGCACCCTGGACCAGAAACCTGGTTGTTCCCATTTTCTCTCTCTAAGAGCCTGTGTAGATAGTCTATAGAATGACTTGTAAAGGAAGCTTATAACATCTCTACTCGTGGAAAAGGCAGCTGGCTACCAGCGAAGCTACTTAAAATACACGCTTCCGATTGTGGTTCCTGACAGAGAGTTGATTGTAAGAGGATGCTCCCATCTCACATTCAGATCACTCATTTAAATTTCAGAAGGAAGAGCTGAGAATGGACAACACTCAGGGAGATGGAAATCAAATTCACAAAGTTACTCCTGGCCAGCTTTCAGCAGATGCAGACTTTGGGATACTTTCATTTAAAAACAAAAAAGTCGTCTATTGGGGGAAAAAATTCATAAGCAACTGAGCAGATGGGAACTATGTACTGGGTGAAAATCTTTTTGTGATCCCAGGAGATTTTCTGCAGTGGATTTTGTGGGCTGCTTCTATTTCTCACAATTTGCGGTTGGCATCAGCCTGTTTACTAAGCGTGCTCCAGCCTCTTTAGTCAAAGTAAGAATGATGGCTTCCTGTCGAGTTGTTTTCGAGCCTTCCCTTCAGAATGGCGGCATCGGGCTGGGGGGCTGCCACCACTCCAACCACTTGATTGTAGACTGTCAGGGGGTTTGTTTTGTGTAGTAACATGAGGGTACATATGAGTCATGTCAAAATATTCTTCTTTTGTATTCTGAAAATAAAGCCAAATTCAATATCATTTACTTTCAAAATGGTGCGTAGGAAACCACTGCAGTTATGGAACCTACAAGGAACTCCATAATCTTCTTATAGATATAAAAGACTTCTGTTATTTTGGGGGGGCAGCAGAGGAGGGAAAATTAAAGGAGGAAATCTAAGGTCTTCTGAGGTTATTAGGATTAAGCTAAAGAAAAATAAGGACCGACTTTGGAGAATATTGTACAGGAATTTGAGCTCAAAAGTTGTGATGGAGTAGATGTGAGTCTTGAAGGAAAGAGAAAAATAAAAGCATTCTTCAAAGCTTGGGAGCCCAGGAAGACCGATAAACTAATGAGAATAATGGGGAAATCAGAAAAGCATGCCCTCGATGAGGTGTTGGTAGAATATGGAGGAAGACTTAAAAGCTAAGAGGACCCAGATGGAAAAAATCTCTGTTTGACATGTCCAATTAAAGGTATTTGGCGAGACTTTCAAGGGGGATATGTCCCATTACGAGAAAAAATTCTTTATGGACTGAGATCTATTTTCGGCATAGTGAATGACCTGATATGCCCCCCTTTCCC
The DNA here is from genome assembly GCF_027887165.1 of Monodelphis domestica. Lineage (NCBI taxonomy): Eukaryota > Metazoa > Chordata > Mammalia > Didelphimorphia > Didelphidae > Monodelphis > Monodelphis domestica. Next base: position 21,069,346 of record NC_077233.1, on the reverse strand, counting down.
ACGAGAACATGGCTCAGTTATTTGTAAACATACTAAGCAATTAATTTTTGTTCTGGATCTGAAAATTCAACTGTAAACAACACACGTAGTGTGGAAACCAGATCTCAAACTCATTTGTAACTTATAGTTTTAGACTTGTGTGAGGATGCTGAAAGGTTAATGGGCTTGTCCATGGTCACATTACTACCCCCAAACTCCATCAGGCAGATTTATAGATACAATTTGGAAGTTCACTATTCAGCCCCTCTTTTGAATATCCCAACCCTATTAACTATATTTTGTTAAAGGGGAAACATACCTTCGAATTCTTAAGGGCAAAGAAACCATAAAAAGTCAAAAAACTAGGAGTTTCTCATCCAGAGCCTTGACAAAGAAATTAATATAGTAAGTGAAAAACAAATTCTCACAAATCTATAACTTTCCAATTCTTGGTAACTAAAAGTTCAGAGGGAGAAAGCATTAGACTTTTCTAGTCTAATTCTGCTTCTTCTAGAATCTCTGGCAAACCACACCATCTTTCATTTTTATTGTATGTCTGTATTATATTTAAGATCATTTACAGTAATCACAGAGCCACACATGGTTATTAAAGGAAAAATTAAGAATGTTTTTGGGGCTAAAATACCTAACATTTGAGTCTGACATTATGAAATTAACTGTAACACACTCTCACCACCAGTTTTTGCCATCATCTTCCTTAATGTTTCAAAAATGATCTTGGAGTCTATACCCAGTATCACCTCTAGCTTTCATTTGATGCCTTTTTTCAAAGGAGTCAAATGTTTGTGGAGACATTTTGAAAGTTCCCCTCCATTCCCTATAAACACATACCATTTTTCTGTAGCAATGAGATCAGTTGCCTTGGTATCTCAGCCAGAAAAGCAAAATACCTACTCTGTAGTCTCTGGAGCAGATTCCTTTCTGTATAAACTTCCAAAGGCCCCAGGATTTTAACTTTAGTCCTTTGTGTCTTCTCCTGGTCACCTAAATCCCTTCTCTTTCTATGATTCTTCTCATTCTTGAATCTGCTTCTGGAATCTGATGTTTTAATTTCCATTTTGCCTCCCCCTTCCCTAACCTGCTGTCTGTGAAAGTGACTAAAAAAAAGGATGTTGCCCTCTGTGCGAGTACACATCTAAAACAAGAGAATTTCCCATCATTCACCAACAATTAGTTATTCAGCTGCTTTCAAAGGTATCTTCCACTGCTTCTGAGTTCATCATTGATGGCAGGATGGAGTAGTAAGGAGCATGCTAGACTTGACGTCAGGGACATATGTGTTCCATTATCACCCCTGATATTTATTAGATCTTTGACCCCAGGAAAGTTACTAATCATCTCTGAACCTTAATTCCTCATCTGTCAAATGGATAATACAATACAATACAATATTATATTACATATTGTTATGTTATATGTTTTATTATGTTATATAATGTTATATTGTATTATGTTATGTCATATTGTATTATGTTATGTTACATTATATTATATTGCATTACAGTATGTTATGTTATATTATATTGTATTGTTTTGTTATATTGTAGTATGTTATGTTATATTGCATTGTTATATTATGTTACGTTACATTACATTACATTATATTATATTGTATTGTATTGTATTATATTGTATTATATTATATTATATCTTCTTCATAAGGATGTTGTGGATATCTGTCTCACAGGAATGCTAAGTTCAAGTAAGATGGTATATGAAAAAGTGCTTTTACAAACATAAAATGTATTATAAATGCTAGTTACGACACTATTATTCATTTCAAAATAATATGGCATATATAGTAGGACAAAATAGCCCAATTAAAGATTTGTTTTTTTAATTCCATATAAGATTTATGCATTATAAGCCACAAAAAAAGAATCAGACTTAACCGAGTCCTCATTATTGGAAGAATATTTCAAAGAAGGTAGAATACTCCTGGGCAATGCTCCATCACTCATGCATTTGTGTTTCTCAGACTCATAAAGGCATAGTCTCAGCACAAGGCATCTCAACAATGACCAGCAGATATAAACTCAGCTTGAGTCTTCGGAGATTAAGGAGAGCCATTCCTTGAAAAACCTTAAAGGTCATTGGGAGAAATCTCAAAATCAATTCTTGTAGCAACAGGGAACAACTGAGGGGAAATCAAAGCTTAGTTGATACACTGACATGATACACTTAACACCAGCTAAGACTCTTAGAATTGAATTTAAAAGTTGGAAGTCTGGCGAGGCAAGATTTAGGTACCCTGGTTAATAGGAGTGTGTGAATCAAGGCAAGTCCTATTTTTACCCGAAGAACAAACAGCTTCTTATCACATGCTGTGGGATCTGAATGGTGATTGTGCATGTGTCCTATTTATTCTTCTTCATTATAATGAAAGTCACAAATAGTCATTATTTCAAAGGTAAAGGATGTGCTTAATTAAAGATATTCAAGTCAAATCAACCTGCAACTTCTACAATGACTAATAATAGAATTTATATAATGCTTTAAGGTTTGCAAAATATTTTACAAATATTACCCATTTTTATCCTCATAACAGCCCTATGAGATAGATGATATTATCATTCTCATTGTTCAGATGAGGCAACTGAGGCTGAATTAGATTAAGTGACTTTCCTGGGATCAAATAGCTATAAGTGTCTGAAGCAAGATTTCAATTCACCTCTTTCTGACTCAAGATTCCTTCCTGTGAAAGTCACTTCTCTCAACCTTGGTGTCCTCTCTGTAAGGTGGGAATAAATAATAGTGCCGACTTCCCATGGTCATGAGGACAAGATGAAATGATATTTTTAAAGTGTCTTACAACCCCTAAAACATAATGGAAATATTATTATCATCATTATTATTATCAATATTCTTACCCTGCGTTTGGGTATCTCTATGTCTATATGTGTGTATGGATGCTCCATAAGGATCCATATTTAAATTTCACGCAGATAATGGTAGAAAATTGTGTTTTTTGTCTCATGCCAAAAAAATCCAATGAAAGATTCCAATGATGTTCATTTTACTGATTCTCAGTAAATACCATTTTCTGGAGCAAAGACTATTTTCTGAAGCTGAGTCAGTTGAGTGAGAAGGTTTGGGGTTTCCAGCAAATCATTCATGGTCCTAGCTCATCAGCTCACCCCATCCCTCTCCTCTGTACAATGAAATGTACCTTAAACTGAAATGAAAGCTGATTTTGGTTCCAGTGTTATATATTTCAGAACTCAGGTAGGTTTGCTCTACATTCTGTATTGAGATGAAAGGCTTTCTTACATAGATGCATTGAAGGAACTTTTGATTGGACTCAAATGAAATTTGATTCAATTCTGTTGGGTAGATGGGAGCACTTTTCTGAAGAGAAGAGGGGAAAAGTATTTCTGGAAAGGGAGATGAAACTGTTGTTGGCATGGGTTGAGGAGATGAAATGTATCCAGAAAACTTGATGCTCCCTGTAAAACTTGAGGAGAAAGGAGTGTTTTGTCTGATAGTTTGGGGTTCGATGTACTGGAGCACAAAGTAAGATTGATTGGCTTTAGATGTTTGGAATCTAAGTCCCAGGAATTTTTGTTTTAAATGATCCCGTAAGGCAATGATGTTGCTTTATTAGTATTTGTATGTAGCCATTGCTATAAAAGGTAGCTTGGTATATTGAATAAAAAACAAAAACAAAGAAGGCCTTAGAGAGGAGATGACCTACCTCTGACATAACATGACTATGGCCCCGGCCAAATCATTTACCTCTCAAGTCATCAGACAATTCTCTAAAACTCTTAAGTTACTGATCAGGCACTGATATGTATTGGTAGGGGAAGTTTCCTCAACGGATAAAATTTCCGATCAGTGGAAACAATAACAAAAAAAGCCTCACTCTCTCAGGTATCTTCAGGTTTCCCCTATCTGCTGGCTTCTCCTTTACTTCCTAGAAAGATGCCAATGTCTCTCCTTCTTCAAAAAACTCTCACTTGATTCCTTCATCTCTTCTAGTAGCATCCCTTATATTTCTTTCCTTTTGTGACTAAATTCTTTGAAAAGGTCATCATCAATCAATGGCTCTACTTTTTTCTCATTCTCTTTCATCTTTCTTGACCTCTGAAGCTTTTGATATTCAGTCATCTCTCTGGTCATCTCTTCTCTTCAAATTTTTTTGACACTCCTCTGTTCTTGGTTCTCCTCCTACATATCTGACCACTCTTTAATCTCCTTTGCAGAATCATTATCCACTAACCCTGGATGACTCACCCCACCAAAACAACAACAGCAAAACTGTTCTGGTTTCTCTTCTTCTATATTATTTCTTTTGTTGATCTCATCAACTCCCATTCATTAAATTATCTCTGCAGATAATTCTCAGATATATTTCTCCAGCCCTAATCTCTTTCCTGACCTCAAAGTTTGTATCCCCAATTGAATACTGAACATTTATTTAATGTCCCTTGACTATCTTAAATTTATCATATCCAAAACTGAACTCATCACCTCTTTCCCATCCCAAATTCTCCCCTCTTCCTAAATTCTCCATTATAATCAGGGGTAGCACATAGAAAATGTATAATCAATTTTCAGTCCTAGATATCCACCAGCATAGAAGAAACAGATGGAATCTGAATGGAAATTAAAACATGTCATTCTTTACTTTCTCCATGAATTTTTCTCAGTTGAAAGTAGTTTTGTGTCTTCTTTTTACAACATGATAAACATAGAAATATGTATTATATGATAATGTATGTACAACCTACATCATATTACCTGCTTTCTTGTGGACAGGGAAAGGGGAAGGGAGAGGGAGAACATGGATTGCTAAATACCAGAAAGTGATCCGGAAAAAAATTGAAGTGTATTTTTAAAAAATCCAGCCTTTAGCATGGTGCCTGGAACATAAAAGTGCTTAATAAATTAGAATGGTAGAAATAAAATCATGAAAAATAATAACTATTTGTAAAACTTTCAGAGTTGCCAAGGTTTTTCATATATGATCTCATGGACTCCTCTCCCAAATGCTGTAAAATAAATAGTACAGGTTATACAAATGAGTTAAAGCATTTAAAAAGCACTTTGCAAATCTAAAAGCTCTATATAAATGCTAAACATTGTTGTTATTATTTTTATTGTTAATGCAGCATAGACTGTTTTGCAGGTGGATAAAATGATTACTTTTTGTAGTTGAATAAACACAATGGGATCCAATTTCATCCTCTTTAATTCTTCTCTGAAAATGATTTCATAGAGGTCAGCTAGGTGACAGGGAATAGAGAGCCAGGCCTGGAGATGGAAGGTCCTAGGTTCAAATGTGGCCTCAGACATTTCCCAGCTGTGTGACCCTAGACGAGTCACTTAATGCCCTTTGCCTAGCCCTTACCACTCTTCTGCCTTGGAACCAATACACTGTGCTGATTCTAAGACAGAAGATAAGGATTTTAGAAAATTCTTTCATGACACCTACAGGAACAGATAATAGGATGGAGATGGTACATATACCTTATTCTCCCATGATTGTGATTTAGTCTACTAGATCTTTATATTTTGAGAGCTTTTCATTCCACATGGTTTGGAGATTTTTGATATTCAATATGGCAGCTTCTATTTAAAATTTTGTTTTTTAATCGCCATAGGTCCACATCATTGACCACATTATGGACTACTGTCAATAGCAGTTTTGTCTATAATGTGACTCCAATTTCTATACACTCAATTTTTAAAATTCTCAAGGATAGTTCTACACCTATATGTGCAGCATGGGGATTTGTCAGATTAGTTAAACTTCTGATCTATGATTCTGGCTGTTTAATCTCATCTTTCTAGAAATTGGACATTTGTGCCATTTTTGCAATCCACAGTTACATGTTACACAGCTTGAATGGCTTCCTTGCAAAATCTGCATTGATTAAGAAGTACGGTTTCCTTTAGCATACCCTTTCTGTAATTTCTGATGGCAATGACCCAGCCTTGTATTGCTTTTGTAATTGTCTCTGTTTCTGTAAATGAATCCCCAGGACTCAACTATTTCTTTGTTCAGGGTTTCTTGGTTGGCATTGTATCTGTTGAGATCATGTGGATGTTGCGTGGGAAGAGCCCTTTGATGGAACTTTTGGATTTCAGCCATTTCATAGGTTCCTCCTAGAGGTAAACCACTTACTGCTCCATCCAATAAATCCAGTTGTGTGCACCTATTTGTCAGCTTTTACTATTGATCTATAAGGCAGTGTCTGTTTGTTCCAGACATATTTCTGTAAGTTTTTTTTTCCTTAATCTGCTTATTATATAATAAGAGAGTACCCACAAACCTCAATCTCATTTTTGGCAACAAAGTGTTTCTCTATCTTTAGATATTTTGCAGGTGATATGTCCTGGATTTCACTAATATGGATTTTGTTTGAATACATTTCAAGTCTATTGTCCCCAAAGTACACATTAAATCTGGCATTGCAAATGGGCTAATTGTTCTAGATTTTTTTTTCCTTTTGAGTTTTGACTTCAGTATGCCAGAAAGTCTCATTTTAAATTTTAAAATATCATTATTCCCACCTTGTTTAATGGATAGATAGAAATTGTCCTGGGACAAATTATTATGCTGGAATTGTTTATAGTTAATATTCTGTGGACTATTGCATGGGTAGATAAAAGAACTGCCTTTTGTAATTGAATTAAAGTTTTGAAATATAAGCTCAGCTTCTCACTAAAAATTTCTTCTGTATAAGCCTGGTAACAGACATGCCAAAATAATGGGGATAATGTGTATTTCATCCCGTTCCCATTTGATTTTGATCTTTCTTTCTTTCTTTCTTTCTTTCTTTCTTTCTTTCTTTCTTTCTTTCTTTCTACAAAAAGAGAAATTTATTAATTTAGAAAGTAATATTGAGAATGACTAGGAGGATAGCAAGGTGGGACAGCAAGGGATGGGGAGCAGTTCCTGGGATGACAACATGAATGGAAAGACTGTTCCTCCATGGGGAGAGCATGGATGGAAAGTCTGTCCCTTGATTTTGATTTCTACTGCTAAGTCTTGATATCTTGAAAGCTTTTTGCTCCATGCACCTCTGAGAGTGTGAGATTTTTTGGATGATGATTCTGATTAAATTGTTCTTCAGTTGTGTGTGTGTGTTTTACAGATTAATATTTTATTTTGGTGACTATGGTCTGCAAGCCAACCTGTGATAATAGCCCAGTTCCAGTTGGTTACTAGTTGAGTCTTTAAACATATTTTGAAGGGCTGGTTCTCTCTCATGAAAGATGGTGAGATTTTGGCATCGAATTCTCGCTACCCAGCCCTATCTTACTAGGTGATTGTAGGCGTACAATCTTCCCAGCCTGTAGTTATATTATATAGTTGCTATAATTCCTTGGCATCATCTTCATTAAGCATAAAATCCAGGGTCCTTAAAAATAACCTGCTGGCAAATTCTGGGGGTGATGACCTATTGCTAAAATGCCATCCAATGTACCATTGTTTTCCCCAACAAATCCACCTGATTAGTCATTTGACACTTTTGTATTGTTGGCGGAATCCATGCAGAAGTTTCCCCTGGAGGAATTTTTTATTCCATTCATGGATCTTAGCTGTTTTCTAGGCTCCCCCTAGAGATAAACCATTTTCAGTTACATTAGGCAAATTTATTGGAATGCACTTATCAGTCATTACTATTGCTTAATGAATTTATGCACACTTCTTATATATGCAAAAAATATTTTTGTTCATCATTTGCTCTAAATGGCAGAATAGAGTGTGTGGGACTTGGACTAAGGAAGTTGAAATCATGCCTTCTAGGCTCACTAGCTGTGAAAGTTTCTTTGTTCTCCATTTCCTTGACTATAAAATAGAAATAATAATGGCGCCCACCTCCCAGAATTGTGGTGAGGTCAAATATATATGTATGTATGTATGTATGTATATATGAAATATATAATTCTCAAAAAAAGCACTAAATAATCCTATATCAATTGTTGTTTTTGTCCATCATCTTCCCTCTTTTTTTTTTTAAGCAAGGAAGTGTAAATAGCTTTTCTTTCCATAGCTTCCTCAGTGAAATGAGTCTTGGAGGGATTGTTTTTAGGATCTTTTCCAAATCTGTCCTCATTCATTTCACAATTCTTAAAGTATACATTTATATGGACATTGTGTAGATGCACATAGCACATATCCTTATTAAGCTTTGATTTCAGGATGCCAGAAAGTCTCAATGTATCGTCACAGATTTCTTCTTGATGACTTTATTTTTCATGTGATTTGCCTGAATAAAATCAAGATGCATATATGAATCATAATTAATTAAAAAATAAATAATAATAATAAATAAGAGTAATCTGAATTCTGTGGGATTCAGTTCCTATAGAAAAGGTCCTGAGACAAGTCTCTAACCTGATATTATTCTTCCATTTTGAATGCTCTATGGATTATTGCATGAAGTCAACAAAGTAATTTTTTATAGTGGAATAAAATAATAATAATACTGATAGTAACTTGCATCATACAGATGAGCAAATTGAAGCAACGTGGCATAGCCATGTAAATGTCAAATGTAAGATGTGATCTTTGAATCCAGTCTCTCCTTACCTCCAGCCCAGTGCTCTTTCTGCAGCAGGAAATCTCTTATTATTTAGTGTTTGTTGTGGGTTTGTTTTTTTTTGCTTATTACTTGCCACAAACTGACAATTTGCTGAATATTACAACCACCAGATGACATGATTTTTGAAATTTTTTTTCAGAATAATCAGATCATTATTATAACAATAGGCTACTTCCAGAAATTCAGATGAAAAGAAACATCTATATAGCTCATGTAAAACTTTTTCTGTTTGGCTTAGTTTAAGGAATGGGGGTGGAATGATCATGTTAAATACAATGAGTGCTGATTTTATAGTAGGAAGGTCTGGGCTGAAATCTCAAAGAATAATTAGCCATGCAAGCTTCTTAATCTCAGTTTCCTCATCCTGGTGGATAATACTAGCACTGTTTCCTCACTCAGATTTGATGAGGAAAATTCTTTGTAAATTGTGTAACACCATGAAGACCTGGGTTCAAATCCCACTTCATGGAGTTATTAGTTATGTGATCCTACATATGTTTCTTAACCGCTTTGGGCTTCAGTTTCCTCATGAACTGGACTCTAAGGACCAATGGAATCCAAAAGAATTCCACGATCTGATGTAAACATGAGTGGGATCTGTTTATTTTTTTGTTTTTCAGTTGTCTCTGTATATAAGAAACATGTATATAAACATGAATGTTATAACTAGTAAGAATAACATCTTACTCTTATGAAGAAATGTAAACTTTGAGAGTTTTTTGGCCCTCCTTTGTAGCTAGCACGAGAACTTCACCTGTGTCTGGCACTGAATAAATTTTTTTTAAACCCTTACCTTCCATCTTGGAATCAATACTATGTATTGGTTCCAAGGCAGAAGAGTGGTCAGGGCTAGGCAATGGGGGTTAAGTGACTTGCCCAGGGTCACACAGCTAGGAAGTGTCTCAGGCCAGATTTGAACCCAGGACCTCCTGTCCCTAGGCCTGGCTCTCAATCCACTGAGCTACCCAACTGCCCCCAATAAATATTTTTTGATTGATAATTAGATGTAGGGTCTCAAAGTCAAGTTGGGCTAATGGCACTCCGTCTTATGAAAGACAAGTTGATAAGAATATTGCTTGTTTAAAAAAAAACACCAGTAAGGAGGGGGAATAATGCTTGCCATTCTTAAGTCTCTTTCCTGAACGTCTAAGGACCAGGACCCCATTGACAACATCAAAGAGGCGGCCCATTGGGATTCATCCTTTACAAGCAGACAATGGACTAATTCATGCCCATTGGCTGAGCCTTAAGTTCTTTCTCTAAATTCATTAAAAGGAGAAACATTACAAAGTGGAACATTTCTGGGCTAAAAGTCATCCCAAAGAAGGTGCCCCATGTAACAAAATGGCCTATTGACAGATAGGACTTCCTTGGATCTTCCTGAAATGGCCTGCCATATTGGCAGGTGCGCTACAGATCATTGGTTCTCATGCTGAGCATCTCTTTCTACTAACTTCACAGTGCCAGGACGATGCCAAGTGGTTGCTTTCATAGAATCATCCCTTTTACTCTTGATCCAATTTCCCTTTTAGCTGTATGACTAGTGTGGAGCTATGAGTCAGGAGACCTGTGTTCCTGGACTTGTCACTTTTTTTTCCTTTGGCCTCCAGTCTCCTTATCTATAAAACATGGAGCTCAGAATCTCTAGTTCATGGTTTGTTTGTCTTTTAACCATTTTGGGTGCTATAGACCCCTGAGCAAAATGGGTAAGGTTGATAGACTCTTGCTTAGAATAATGTTTTTAATCCCCCCCCCAAAATATACTGAAGAATTAATTATGAATTATTAAAAAAATATAACAAACAGGTTCATGGACTTCAAGTTAAAGCCCCTTGATCTGGATGGTCTATAAGGGCCTTTTGAACTCTTTAAAGAATTAAATAAATAAACAAACAAATAAATAAATGAATAAACAAACAAACAAATAAATGAAATAAAAAATAAAGAAAATTAAAGAAAACCAATTATAATTGAGGATTTGTTCACTTGTTTAGAAAGAGCCTTTTAAGATGAAGGAGAGTGCTGGTTCTAGGGCAGGATTTTAGGAATTTAGTTTGAGTCAGAAAAGAACCTTTGTGGCCATTGAGTCCAACTTCTATATTTTACAGTAGATTTCATGGATGAGAATAGAATAAAATCTGTGTTTTGGCTGTAGAGAACTGCTTTAAAGGGGAATGCTGTTTCCACTTACCATCGAGGGTCATTTTGACATTGGGCTCTATGGTGTGTTAAAAATACAATTCTTAGCGCCTGTGAATATACATTAAAGAGGATAACAAGACCCTGGCTAATTGCAGCAAGCAGCATAGGGAATGCATGGTTACTAATGCATGCTGTCAGCCTACTCTTTCACTGGGGCCCAGGTGCCATGACGGTTCATGCGATGAAAAAAATGTAAACAACACACAAAAGTTACTCAGAGTTTTAATGAGCACTTTAAAGGTTAGGTTCCATCCATTAGACCTGGATCCTACCAGGGGCAAATGGCGCCTACTGTGCCTTGCCTTTTTGTAATAGTTGTAAACTATAGTTCAGAGAGTCAAAGACCTGGGTTTGAATCCCTCCTCAGATACTTAAGCATTTTGTGACCCTGAGCAAGTGTTTGTGCCACGGTTTCCTGATCTGTAAAAGGGATTCAGTGGCCTATAAAGGTCCCTTTCCAGCTCTAAATCTATAATCTTCTAATCATACAATCTCCTTTTTAGGAATTGTAGAGTTTGGGTCTTCAAAGAGAGGCAGAGAAGAGAAGGCAGTCAAGTCCTCTTTGCATTTAGTCAAGACTCACAGCTCTTCAGAGCTCTACTGCTGTTGTAGTCTGCGTTCTTGACCAAAGAAAGGGGGGAGGATTAGATTATCTAAAGGGCCCTCAAGACAGTCAGTGTTTAATTATGAAATTTTCGGAGATCATTTCAGTCCAATTTTGACTGCTTTCAGGGTTCCTTATTAGATAACAGGGTGGTGTTTTTAATCAAGGGAATTTAAGGTAGGTCAAGTAACTTAATTTACTTCAAGAATATAAATTGCCCTCTGACTTAAGTACAGCTAACCTTGGATAAAGATTTTTTGTTTCAATTACCGGAAACGAAAACTCTGGTCAATTACAGGATCTGTTTCACAAAGAGAAGAAATGGACCAGGAACACAGAGGATGCGGGACCATTAAGAGGGAGTAATATTTCATGATGTTATCCCCCAACAATCATATTACCTGGGAACACAGTGCATTAGCCCAATGCCACAGAAAGGGCAGAATTCAGGTAAAACCAACCAAACTCTAAAGAGTAATGAAAGCTATCGAGGGGACACACGAATGGAGCAGGAAAACTGCAAAGCCGATTAGCCTGGAGAATAAAAACAGCCAACAAGTAAACTCTGACTACATCTACATGCATATAAATAGAAAGACTAGAACCATTCCAACTAATTTCCAATCGCATTTAAGAAAAATTTTATTGAGTGTTTACTATGTGTTAAGTGCCAATTAATCTGTGCCAAATGCATGGGTTATGCAATAAAAATGCATATATAAGTACAAGGCTCCACTTCAACACTTGAGGAGCTCGATTGATAGAGGAGGCACTTTATAAACCTTAAAGCACTATATAAATGTTAATTATTTTTATTATTTATATTTAGGAAAAATAAAATACTCACATTAAATGGTCAAATAAAATAAAGCTGGACTAAAATTAGGCGTCTAATAGTTTGTAGGAGAGATTTGTATGGGCTGGAGTGGTTAGGGAAAAGCTTCAAGGATGCAGAATTTGGCTAAACTGGGGGAAGAGAAGCACATGTCAGGTAGCATGAGTAAGAGAACCATCTTGTTAGTAAAGAGATTTTGTTGAGTAGCCTGGTCTTCTTATAGGAGCAAAGGGGATCATCATGAAAAGGGTGGTTTCTAAATATCTTGACAGGGTAAAGGAGATTACAAAGAGTCAAGATGGTGTTGTAAAGAGCAGATCGGGCAAAACGAATCTTTTTAAAAAATAAATTACATGTAGAAACTACTTTTGACAATTATTTTCTGACATTTGGGATTCAAATTCCTTCCCTCCCTCTCTTCTTCTCCCCTCCTGGAGGCAGTAAATAGTCAGATATAAGTTATATGTTTTCATACAATATGTATTTCCATATTCCCCTTGTCTTGATTGAAGATAGATATCACATATACAGCAACAACAACAAAAAACCTCATGAAGGAAATAAATGGAAGGAAGGCCTTTTTTTTTGACTGGGATACAAAATAGGTAATCAGGGGAAAGTCATAAATATGCTATGCCTAGATTTCAAGAAACAACTGGGTAAATAATCTTGTTCTCTTTGTGGTCCAAATGGAGATGTGTGGGCTAGCTAGAATTTGTTTAAGAACCACATATGTGCCAGACACTGGGCTTAGTGCTGATGATGCCAAGAAAGGCAAAAACAAACAAACAAAAAATTTCTGCTTTCAAGAGATTTGATGACGTGCATTTTCAACTGCTTGAACTCCCCCAAAACAGTCCTGACCACTTCATTGTCAATCATGAAGGAGATCTCTGGTAAAATGTCAATGGGTTTGTCCTGGATTCTGTGCTATCCAATATTTTTATCAATGATTTGATGACCGAATAGAAGACATGTTCTTCCAAAAATATAGATGATATTAACCTGAGAAGATTAGATGATGTGTTGGATGACAGAGTCAGGATCCAAAAAGATTTCAATAGGTTAAAATTGAGCCTATAATCTAATAAGATGCCCCAGGATCTTCCTTCCTTCCTTCCTTCCTTCCTTCCTTCCTTCCTTCCTTCCTTCCTGCCTTCCTTCCTGCCTTCCTTCCTTCCTTCCTTTCTCTCTCTCTCTTTCTTTCTTTCTTTCTTTCTTTCTTTCTTTCTTTCTTTCTTTCTTTCTTTCTTTCTTTCTTTCTTTCTTTCTTTCTTTCTTTCTTTCTTTCTTTCTTTCTTTCTTTCTTTCTTTCTTTCTTTCTTTCTTTCTCTGTCTCTGTCTCTCTTCTCCTCTGTCTGTCTCTTTCTCTCTCTCTTCTTCTCTCTCTCTTTCTATCTCTCTCTCTTTTATCCTCCTCTCTCTTCTCCTCTCTCTGTCTCTGTTTCTCTGTGTCTCTTCTCTCTTCTGTGCATATCTATAATAGAGATATGTAACATCTCAACATAATCTATATATAATATTTAATGCATTATAGAATTATGTATCATATATGAATGTATAGATGTATGCATACATTTATATTTATATACACACATTTATATACACACATTGAATGTATATAAATGTAGATATTTTTATACTTAGGTAAAAAAAAACCACCTTTTTAAATATGTGATAGAGGACTCCTAGCCAGATAACAGTTAATAAAACAGAGATCTGGTGGTTTTAGTGGTCAATATATATTTAGCAGCCAAAGAAGCCGTCAATGAGTTATTGTATCCAGACCATGGGCATCAATACAGTACTGAGTACTGGTCAGATGATACTTGGCACATTGTGTTCATTTGGGCACTCTACATTTTATTAGTAATATTTATTCACTGCTACGGTGTATTAGCAGTTAACTAGACTGATGAAGAAGGACCCAGCTCTTTGAGGATTAGGCGAATGACATGGGAGTGCTTGTTGTCAGATCCCTTGTGGAAATTTAGATCTAATGTATCTACTGCCTTCTTTCTGTCTGCTAATTTAACAAATGTGTGAATGTTTGAATGGCTAAATAGAACTCCCCCCCCCCACTTAAGTCCTTCCAAACCATCCCTTTAAAAAGCCATTTTAGAAGTATGTGAAGAATAAAGATCAGGCTCATAAGCTTTAGTTCTTCCATTTGGAAAATTAGGAATTTCTCCTTTCTCTGGTTCCATGGCATCTCTCCTGTTATCTAGAATTCCTCAAAGATCTTCAATAATACTTTATTAATTAAATCATACGTTCTTTCTGTTTCTTATTATTCAATAGATCTAGTTCTGGTGGCTTGAACCCACTGAGAGAAGATCTCTTCATTTTATCTCCATCTATTTATCTTGGATTTTAATTTGCTGGTAATCATTTTTGTTCTATTTTTTGTTCTATTTTTTTTCCAGTTTCAAAGTTATTATTTTATGGAGAAATTAAGAGTTTACTAGTTGTGCCTTCTACAGAAAATTTCTATTCAGGACTGACATCTTGCGTATATATACATTGTCTCTCCCAAAAGAACAGAATCTTCCCAAGGATAGAGACAACTTCATTTTTGTTTTTAAATGTTTTTGGACGTAGCCCCTGGCAAACAGTAGGTGCTCACTAAGTGCTTCTTGGTTGATTGAAAAGAAAATGAGTGAATTGGGGATGTTTATCCTGAAGAAGGCAAAATTTAGGAGAGACATGACTGCTGCATGAATGTATTTTAAAAGACCATCAAATGAAACAAGGACTGGATTTATTTTATTTGATCATAGAACCAGGAGCAGTGGGGGGGGGGTTAAGTTTCAGTTGGATGTTGGGGGGCAAAACCCCTTTCCTAACAATTAGGGCAGTCTAGAAAACAGTGAAGAATAGTGGAGGGAAACTGAATCTGTGGAAAGCTTTGTGCAAGAACAAATTAAGGTAGACCCAATGGAGAGCTTTTCAAAATGAAACTGTGTGGACCAGAGATAGGTGAAAAATGGAGCCAATCAAATAAATCATTCTATTTGATAACATCTTAATCCTCAAAGTGCTATATAAAGATATAGAAACAGCCCTAACAAAAGCAAAGAAGCAGAAACAGAATGAGAACATAGAGAAGAGATGATGCTGGAAGGAATGTAATGATGAAAGTGCTTCTGAGAGCTCGACTCCTGTGATGTCTGAAAAGGAGGGAGAGAAGGAATTACTGGAACAATTCAGCTCGTATGCCTACTGAAAATGGTGCCTAAGACCAACAAAACAACAGCCTCCCATGGCCATTTTACCATTTCGATAACTTCTTCATAAGAGTGCTATACACACATCAAGAGTATCCTTGGAATAACCCGACAGGGTGAAGGCAGATTTTTGCCAACGAATAACAAGTCAGAGCTTCTCTGTCATGTAGTAAAAGGCACAGAAAGTAGGAGAGTTGAGGAGATTGCTCCATCGCTGGATCACTTTGTTGTTTATTTTTTTCATTGACTGAAGAGTTATGCAGGATAAGAGACCCCTGTGGGTAATCGGCTACCTCAGTCTTTCCATAGGTTCATCATCCTCTTTGAGTCAGTAAGACTAAATACAGTCTTCAAGACTGGACTCTGATAAAAGGTTTCTCATACAGATTTTTTTTTTTTTTGTGAATAAAAATCAGTGGCTTTCTCTCTCCTGCTTTTTTCACCTGACATTGAAAAAGAAAGATAACGCGATTACATGGAACTGAAAAGCTTGGATTAAAACAAAATTAATGTGTTTAGGATTAGAAGGGAAATGGCCATCATTTTCCCAGTCACTTAGGCTCCCAATCTTGGTATCACCCTTGATTCCCCACTATCCTTCACCCTACATAGCCAAGCCATTCTCAGTCTTGCCATTTCTATATTTATAACATCTCCAGTATAGGTCACTTTCTCTCCACTCATACAGCCACAACCATAGTTCAGACCCTGGACATCTCTTTCCTGTATTACCACAATTGATTTTTAATTGCCTCAAGTATCTCCCCATTCCATCCATCCTTTACTCAGTGACTAAAATGATTTTCCTCAAATGTAGATCTGACCATGTCACTCTCCCTGCTCAGTGACCTGGTGTGGAAGCCTGTTACCTAGAGGATCAAATGTCAATTGCTCTAATTGGCATTTAAAGCCTTTCATTATTTGGCTCCTTCCTACCTTTTTAGCCTTCTTATAGCTCACTCTCCTCCACACACTCTTCTTTCCAGAAACATTGTTACAGTCCCACAGTACTCCCTTTTGCTTCCCCCCATGCTTGGGATCCTCATCACCTCTGGTTGTCTCCTAGAAATTCCAGTTTCCTTTAAAATTCAGCCCAAGCACCAACTTCTGTTGTTCCCTAGTTATTTTTAGACCTTCTAGTTTCCTTTAAAACTCAATCCAAACACCAATTTATTTATATATTGGCTCTCCCAGGAGAATGTCAATGACTTTGACCCTGGGCAAGTCGCTTAGCCTCCATTGCCTATCCTTTACTGCTCTTCTGCCTTGGAAGCAATACCCAGTATGGATTCTAAGACAGAAGGTAAAGCTTTAAAAGAAGAAGGAGAAGAAGGAGGAGGGGAAGAAGGAGGAAAAGGAGGAGGAGGAGGAGTGGAATGAAGAGGAGGAGGAGGAGAAGGAGGAGAAGCAGAAGGAGAAGCAGAAGAAGGAGAAGCAGAAGAAGAAGAAGAAGAAGAAGAAATAGAAGAAGAAATAGAAGGAGAAATAGAAGGAGAAGGAGGAGAAGGAGAAGTAGAAGGAGAAGGAGAAGGAGAAGAAGACAACGACGACGACAATAACTTGAGGTTGAGGAATGAGGCAGGGTTTGGGTTTTTTGGTTTGTTTTGCTTTTCTTTGAATCCCTTGTACTCATCAATGTGGCTGGCACAAAGTAGGTTGTTAATACATGTTAATGTAATTAGAATTATAATTAATGTTCATTAATATATTAATGTTAATTTATATAAATGTTAATAAATAAAGTCATAGCCTTAGTTGGATTAACACCTTAAGCAGCATTTTGAAGACTTTCTATTTAGAAGCGTCATGTTCTATAATGTCCTTTCTCTGGAAGGATGGCAATATTGTTCTTCTCTATTGCAAAAAAAAATCAATATATAGATATAGTCATTATGTGAGCCTATATTTTCTGTTCATTGAGTCCCAAGTGAGGCTTTCCTGCTTTTTCCTCAAGATGCCTTTTTGGGTGGCAGCACAGCATCCCTTGGTTGGACTGGTTGCAAAAAATAGTTTCTGCCCATCATTGTGGTGGCCATCCTGAGTAGCCAGATGTCAGGCAGTTTCTGCCAGGAAGGGAAGACAGCTGTTTGGAACAGGAAATAAGAAGAGGATGCTGGGGAAGGCGTCAAGAGTTTTATCTGGGGAGACAGGACGACAGTTGGCAACGAGGAGGGAGCAGTGCGGAGCAGGGACTGGAACATGTCTAGAAAAATCAATTTTCTTTGTGACTTAGGTGATAGCCCAAGATATACAAAAATGGCACTGGGTTATGAATTCTTGCATTTGTTTATATTCTCTGCACAGCCAGTTTTATTTAAATGGCATCTATAGACTAATAGATTTTTTTAAAGTTCCAATCACAAAAGCAGTTTCCTCTGTCAATGTAATTTATGAGTATAGAAAAAAAAGCTTTAGGGAAAGCATTTCATACACACACACATACACACACACACATATGTGTGTGTGTATGTGTGTGTGTGTGTGTGCCTGTCTGTCTCCTATCATGCCCATTAGGTGATAGAGGGGATAAAGGACAGCATTTGGATTAAAAAAGACCTGAATTTGAATCCTGCCCGAGACCCTTACTAGCTGTGAGACCCTGGGCAAGTTGTCAATCTCTGCCTGCCTCAGTTTCCTCTTCTGCTAAGGGAGGATCATAAGACCATCTATGTCATCGAGTTATTGTGAGGATAAGATGATCTTCATGCAGTGCCCATCACATAGTTAGTAGGTGCTTAATAAATGTTTATTGGCCAACTGACAGATAAGACTTTGTAAACTTTAAACTACTATATAAATTATTAGCTACGTTGTTGTTATTTTTCCTGGCTCAATCCATATTTCCCATTTTTTTTAGAATTCTCGTGTTTCACATGTTCCACAAAAGCTGTCCCTCACCATCATTGAAGCCCTCTGGTGCTTTGACCCAACCATATTCTCAAAGTCCATTTCCCCAACCCAGACTTGACTTGATGATCCGCCATATTCATGATTCCCCTTTGGGCAGGGTTCCCCAATGCTTATCTTTAGCACTGGCCTCACAGATGACCTCTGGACCTTCCCCTCTAACTGGAAGAAGCATTTCCCCATCCTCCTTCATTTTAGTGTCTCCCTTCCAAGAGTCTCTCTAATTTAGCCTCTCTATGACTTGTTCATACAGAGGTGTTTCCATGTTGTCTCTCCACGTTAGACTGGGAGTTCTCTGAGAACAAGGACTGCTTTTCTGAATTCTTAGACTCTCTCACACTTCCTTCTTTGCCTGGTACCTAATAGGTGCTAATATTTACTGACTGGCTGACATTAGCTTCCTACCTTTGTTCAGTCATTTCAGTACGCTTTGTGACCCTTCTTTAGGGTTTTATTGGCAACTGGAGGATACCTTCAACTGCATCTATCATTTGTACCCCAAATTCAAGGCGCCCCCAAAGCAAATCTAAAGTTTTTCTTATTAAACCTTGCCTTTCCTTCCATCATTCACAACATCATTTATCTTCTCTTTCTTATTTGAAACCTTAGACATGCCTGGGACTCTTCCATCTCCCTTGCCCTTCCAGAACCATTCAATGACCAAGTCCTCTTAATTCTACTCCCATAATATCTCTTGCATCTTAAAGGGTTTGGGGCTGAAGGTCATACATTATCTGGGTGACTCTGGACAAGCCATTGAACCAATCATAGTCTCTGTCTTCCCACCTGAAAATTAAGTGGATTAGATGATTTTGAGTAAAATAGACAGGTAGAAGGTGAACAATTTCATTTTTGTCTTAGTATCCCTCTCTTTACGAGTATCTAGAATACAACAGATACTTAAAGATCAAAAGTTTCCTTCAATTCTTGATCCTATAATCTTCCTTATATATACAAGTCTCCTTTGTGCCTCTTTCTTACCAAATGAATAAACTCTTCCATTTGTCATTCAAGGTCCCTCAGAATCTTGCCCTTGTCAAACTTTCCATCCTTTCTTCTATACTGTAAGTACTCTGAAAAAAAAAAAAGACTGGCCTTTTGTCTTCGAATAAATACTGAGTTTTAGTTCCAAGACAGATGAGCAATAAGGACTAGGCTAAGGTCACATAGCTAAGAAGTGTCCATGGCCAGATTTGAACCCAGAACCTCCTATCTACAGACTTGGCTCTCTATTCCCAAAACCAACTAGCTGCCCCATTGTAAATAGTCTTTAGGCAAAATAATCTGCTAACTATTCTCTAATCTGCCCCCTACGTGACTCTTTTCACTCATACCTCTCTAATACTGGGTCCACTTTCTGTTCTCTCTCCCAGTCTACAGATTTTCTTATCATCTTTTTTTAGAACCCAACACAAATACCAAGCTTCCTTGATTTTCATTACCGATCTCCCCCACCTCTCAATCCCCTGTCACTCGGCTAACATTGTATTTGCTCCTCTCTTCTGCAGTCACCATGTTATTTTGAATCTTTGTGCCTGAGTCACTTTCTTTATTGACCTATAAGCTTCATAAAGTCAGGGATCCTAGGAGCTTGTCTAACATGAACTTCATATTTCTCCTAGCTACTCTGAGAAATGTTCAGTACACAATTGCTCCTTAAAGGAAGGCTGAGTTGATTTTAATTAAATATGAAAATTGGTGAAATATCTGCATCTTCTTTTTTTAGAGACTAAGAACACATCTAACCATAATTATTAAAGGAAAAAGCTTTTGACACATAATAAAATGAAATATGTCTTAAGTAAGATAGAGACCAAGAGTAATTTATCATTTCAATGAAAAACTAGTATCATCTTATTTCAATAATTCAAAAGATCTGTGATTTCATCAGCCAAGCTATTCTTTTTGCCAACATAGATCAGCACCCCTTTGTCTGGCTCTGATGGATGCTCTGTCATTTTCCCCATAATGGCTGATCCAAACTTTCTCTGCATTCTTCTCTTCAAGGCACCAACTCAACTGTCTGCCATGTTCTTCTCTGCAGATGTCACCTTGCCTCAGACTTTTCTGTGAAGTCAGAGACCATCTGAGGTTTACTATAACCTGTTTCTTCCCCATCTCCATGCCTGTGAGTTTTCTTAGTCTTTATTCACTATTTCTTCCCTCCATCCTCTCTTATCCTTCTATTTTTTGCCTCATCCTGTCTCAGAAGACAGGTTCTTTTGCTAAGATTAATTTCCACAAATTATGGGAGTATGGAAAAGAATTCCCTGTCAGATTTATGGATAAGGAAAAATCTATGACCACACAAGAGATGTAAAGGATCATAGATGATAAAATGAATAATTTTAATTACATGAAATCAAAATGTTTTTACACAAATAAAAATAATGCAGCCAAAATTAGAAGGAAGTCAGGAAAATGGGGAAAATTTATAGCAATTTCTTCTGACAAAGACCTCATTTCTCAAATATTTAGAGAATTGAGTCAAATACATAAAAATGCGAGTCATTACCTAAGGGATAAATGCTCAAAGGACACAAACAGGCAGTTTTAATTTTATTTATTTATTTTTATTTTAATTAAAACCCTTACCTTTGTAAGGTAAGGGTTTTAATTAAAATAAAAATAAATAAATTGGTTCCAAGGCAGAAGAGTGGTAAGGGCTAGGCAGTGGGGGTCAAGTGACTTGCCCAGGGTCACACAGCTGGGAAGTGTTTGAGGCCAGATTTGAACCTAGGACCTCCAGTCTCTAGGCCTGGTTCTCAATCCACTGAGCGACCCAGCTGCCCCAAACAGGCAATTTTTAGAAGAAGAAATCAAAGCTATCAAGTTACTTGAAAAAATGCTCTAAATCATTAATAATTAGAAAAATGCAATTTAAATCGACTATGAGTTGCTATCTCATATCTATCAGAAAATGACAAATGCTGGAGGAGATGCAGAAAATAAGGACATTTATGCATCGCTGATGGAGTTGTGAACTGGTTCACCCATTCTGGAGAATAATTTGGAAAAATGTCCAAAGGGCTATAAAACTAGTTTAACCCATACTAGGTATGTAACTCAAAGAAATCAAAGATCAAAGGACCCACATATAGAAAAAATATTTCTAGCCACTCTTTCCTGGTGGCAAAGACTGAGAAATTGAAGGAATGTCTATCATTTGGGGAATGGTTAATTAAACAAGTTGTGATATATGGTTATTGTGTTATAAGAAATGATGAAGGTGATAGTTTCAGAAAAATCTGGGAAAACCTGTATGAACTGATGCAAAATGAAATGAGCAGAACCAAAAGATCATTGCACATAGTAATAGAAATATAATAATAATCAACTGTGAACAATTTGGCTGCCTTAATCAATATAATGATCCATTACAATGTCAAAGAACTCATGATAAAAAATATTCTCCACCTCCAGAAAGAGAACTAATGAATTCAGAGTACAAATTGAATCAGATTTTTTAATGTTATTTTTCTTGCTTCTTTTTGGCCACAGGGTTAATATGGAAATGCAGTTTGCATTACTTCATTTGTATAATGGGAATGATATTACTTGCATTCTCAATGAATAAGGAAGGGGATGGAGGGCATGAGAGGAATATTATGAATGAATGAATGAATATTAAAAAATAAAATTAAAAATGCATAATATTTTTAGAAGATGAATTGTTCTAGCTTCTCACATCCCTTAGCATTTCTATCACAAACCTGTTCCCTCTGCCATATCTTTTTCTTAGTTCTTTAATCTCTTTTCCCCCCCATCAGATTTTGTATAATCTTCCCTATCTTTTAAAAGCATATGCAACATTGAACTTCCCCTTGATCTTGCCACTCCCTCATGTTCTTTTCCCCTTCATAGTTAAACTTCTTGAGAAAGATCTCAAGCCCTGACTGCCAAAGCTTTCTTAATACTTCCTCAAACTCCTCAGCTTCTTACAACTTGGTTTGTATCACAACTAGCCTACTGAGACAGGTTTTTTTCAAGGTTTCCTTATTGGTAAATCAATGACACTTTTCTCTGTCGTCTCATCCTCTTTCATCCCCTGGTAGTAGCACTGGACGAAATGGACCACTGCTCAATCTTTTCCCCCTTTGCTTCCCATCCCCTGGTAGTAGCACTGGACGAAATGGACCACTGCTCAATCTTTTCCCCCTTTGCTTCCAGGCTTCCATAACAATGCATTGTCATACTTCAAAGACTCTCACCATTTGGACAGCATCTCAGAGTCAATTTAGTCCAACTCTATGAACAGAAATAACTTCTATGATATCTATGACAAGTATTTTTTACTTGAAGACTTCTAGTGTAAGGAAACTTCCCAAGATAGCCTTTGCCACTTTGGATAGTTTTAGTAGTTAGGAAGTCTTTTCTTGTACTAACCCTAATCTGTCTGTATCTTCTAGTCATTTGTATTGCAGTCAAGCAGAGCAAATCTCATCTCTCTCACATCAGCCCTTCAAAATACTTGAAGATGGCACTAGTGGCCTCATTAAATCCTCTCTTCTCTAGACTGTCTTTCCATTTTCTTCAACCAATCAGCAATCATTATGTGCCAGGGTCTCCAATCGCCTCCATTCCTCGTGTGACCTTCCTCTAAATATTCTATATTATGTTAACTCTCATCCTAAAAAGGGGATACCCAGAACTGAATATAGAACTCCAGAGTTGTCTGTCTAGAGTAGGTTTTGGTGAGACTATTACAAGTCTTGTTCTGGCTGCTCTGGCTTTCTTCTATAGTCTAGGTTTATTATTTTTGGCCATCATATGGAAGAGAGAATACACATTTTCTAGCTAACCATAGAAGGAAGTACCAGGACAAATAGGGAGAACTTAAAGAGAAACAGATGTAGGCTGAATTTCAGGAAAAAACAAGTGACAATTAGAACTCTCCAAAGAAGAATGGGCAAACTTGGAAGATGGTGTATCTGTCTTCACTAGCGATCTCCAAGTGAAGGCTAAATAATGACTTGTTGCAGATGTTGTATAAGGGATTCTTGTTTGGACATATGTTGGACTCGATGGCCCCTGCAGTCCTTTCCATCGAAGAATCTATGGTTCTATTATTTTTTTCATGTATCCCTTTGTTAACACTTCTTGAGTTTATAGTCCACTTAAACAACTGTTTTTTTTTTTTTCACTTAAATGAGTTTAGCCACACCTTCAGAATTTTTGTAACACTGGAAGGGGATTTTTCAAAGCTTTCCAATGTCCACTTTCTACCCTTCTATCAAAGGAAGGGAAGGTCCAGAGGGGGAGAACGGGCTACTGAGGAAATGTGAATTTCTGAGTTGATCTGATTTTGCAGGAAGATGAGTTTCTGGAGAAAATGATGGAGTCCAGGAGAGCAGCCAAGTAGGCAATGAATCAATCAATCAACAACAAACATTTATTAAGCATTTAATAAGTGTCGGGCACTGTACCAAGGGTTGGGAATACCAAAAAAAAAAAAGGGTCCCTGCACTAAAGGAATTTACATTCTAATAGGGGAGACTGTATACAAATAGGTATTTATAAGAGACATAACAAGTAAATAGATGATTACCTTAGAGGAGGAGACATAAGAATCTTAGGAAACTCATTTGCCACTATGGAAGTCAGTGTCTTCCACAGGAGAGGTGCGTAATTAATGTCTGTTGAATGGACTTAGACTTCTCAACTCCTTAGATGATTTTTCATGAGTCTTCTTGACCAATGTAAGGTCATCGCTTGGTGGACAACCTCTCCACGATGAATCTTTCCATATTTGAAGCCTGTTTCGCTTGCTAAAAAGCACCAGTGCTTCGTCTCTGGTGTGATAGCCCTTGAGAAAATGGTACCACCATGACGTGGCATCAGAGAGTGACATGTCCACCATGTCTGAAACCTGTTGGGACCATTGTGAAGGGTTGTATATGGGCGTAAGTAATATCTGGAACCTCCAGAGCGGGCTCCCCTATTACCCAAGACTCCTTTCATCTAACTACTATTCCTGGATGGGAGCCTGTTCTCTTTCCTGAACCTCATTAAGGCTCAGTGTAGCATGCAAACTGAACTCCCGAGCAGCTGATTAATGGCTTCTAGTATTTTGTGGACAGTGTCTCCAGCCGGCACTCTGAAAGAGATAGTCCCCAGGCTTACTGTGGTCAAAGCTGGTGATGGGGCTCTCTTGTTTTTGCTCTTGGCTTAGGAAAGAGCTATTTGTTATTGCAGATGCTTCTGCTATCCCAGATTCACCTGCCAGTTTCTTCTAATGCAGTTCTCTGTTTTAACACAGTAATTGATAATACCTTTCAAAAGTCATTGTTTTTTAGAAAGCGTACTTGAAACTGCTTCCCACAGAATTTCTTTTAATTGGATGTTTGTTTTGTTTTAAAATTTTATTTTGTCTTATTTTTTTCCAGGTTGGGGAGGGAAATGATGAGGCCAAGGAGCAGGTATTCTTTCGTGCAATTGGAAGGGAAAAAATAAGTTCTAAAATATTTTTAGAGATAATTTTAACTACAGATATTTAGTCACCAGTTTTTAAAAGTTTCCTAAATTTATTCATTTTAATGCAATGCCCCATAATTGTGATATTCCTGTGAAGATATCTCCTAAGATTTTTATTAGTCTTTTTTTTGCATCAACTTTTTTTGTTTCCTCTCTCCCTATCCCAAAAGTCACTTCTTATAACAACAGCAAAAAATATAAGAGAGGAAAGAATCAGCAAAACTATCCAAACATTAGTCAAACTGAATATACATGCAATATTTTACATCAACAACCTCCCACTTTTGCAGAGAAAAGAGGAAGATACATTATTCTCATCTCTTTTCCAATGCCAAATACACTATTAAAATTAGTTTGACTTCCTTATTTCTTTGCTTCCTTCTCATTTTTCTTCTCTCCCTTCTTCCTTCTTCCCTCCATTGCTCCCTTCCTTTTTTATCTTTTCCTCCCTCCCTTCCTTTTTTTTTTTGCTTTACATTTATATTGCTGTAGTCATGTAAATTATTTTTTCATTCTGTTTACTTCTTTCCACATTTGTTCATATAAGTATTTGCTTACTTCAGTTTCTTCATATTCATCAACATTCTCTGGATATTCATGAATCTCAATTTATTTAGCTGTTGTCCAATTAATAGGCATCTCTTCTGTTCTGTGCCTCATTCTTAGCCTCCCTTTCCCATCTCCACACCTTTGCAGTCTCCTTTGCTGGGAATGTACCATTCTCTCATCTCACAGAGTTCCCTTCTTCCTTGGAAACTGAGCTTAGGCACCATCTTCTGCCTGAAATCTTTCCTAACCTTCACAGCTGCCAGTGGTTTCCCTTCTAGGCTATTATAAACAATTCATTTGTATTCATGTTCATTATATTTAGTCTGTCCATGCTTGGTTGTTTCTTGTTTTCCCTTTTTAAAATAACATTCCTTGAGAAGGTTTGGCTTTTTTTTTCCATTCTTTGTACTTGTACCATCCCCAGCATCCTTCCTGAATAGGGCTTTATTTGTAGAAACATTTGATAAATAAATATTTACTCATTAATCTATTTTTAGTTCTTTGTTACCAAAACAAAGGGATTACTATGAAAATTTTGGTGTCAAAGAATCCTTTTTCTTTTTCTCTCTGACTTTGTCCTTTTTGGTTCTATTTCTAGCAGTAGGGTCTCTAGACAAAGAGTAGAGAAATTTTAGTTATTTTTTTATCATCTTGGGTGGGGTGCAATGGAGGGAGTGTTGATCTGAAATCAAGAAGATTTGAGTTCAAATTTGACCCCAGAAACAGCTTGGAAGAACTGGGTAAATCTTTTAATTTTTGTGGACTTTTTCCTCCCCTTATAAAATGGGATTAATGATAGTACCTACTTCCCAGGGTGGGTGTGATAATTAAATGAGATAATATTTGTAATATGCAATGTACAGCCTGGCTACTATTATTTTTAGCATAATTCAAATTCAAAATGCTTCCTTTACATTAACCCATCTCCCTCTTGGGTAATCCCTAGTTGTTTCTAGCTTTGGAATTGTTTTTCTTTCAACATTTTGTAGAAGATTTTTGGTCTTGTAAACTAAAACCTTCTAATTACTTTTCTATGTGGATTCTATCTATATCAACTTTTATTTTACTGTCCCAAAAAGAACTTGGTTGGCTTCAGAAGGAAGATCTCTGCTAGGCTTTTTTTTGAAAGAGAAGGAGAGAACAGAAGAGAAGAAGGATAGATAGTAGGCAGGGAAAAGAAGAAATGAGTCTCAGTGCAGAGAGACTTCAAACTGACAGAATAAAAGTTATTTTTACCACCTTATTTTTGTATCTTCATTTGCTTATTCATTTTTACTTATCAAATTGGGCACACATGTAAAGCACTTTGCAAACATAAAGCAGCATGCAAATGCTAGTTATTATTATTATTTGTTAGAAACTCAGAGGTATGCCTGAAGAGATAAGAAAAGGGGAAAAACTGTGAAATGAGAAAAAATATATGTTGGCTGACAGGGATAGTAATGCCAGTCTGTCATGCCAGGACCCTGTGACTTTTGAATGCCCTTGGTTAGACTATCTCCTTTTTTTCTGGACATCTCAGGGTATTTCATAAACACTATCTTGCTTATTTTTGTATCTATGCAGATTGTCGTTGTCCATGATGGCAGTCAACTTTCTGCCCCTTTTTGGATAGAAATGAAAATTGAATGAGGAGAAGGGTCACTATCCATCATCCATTGTCCATCCAATGGAAAACTTAGAACTTGAAACTGGGAAGTCAAAACACTGGTTTGTCCCAACTGTTAGGCAACATGTTCTTTTGTGACCTCAGCCATTGGTTATGTCAGTGTGTCAGCATCTTTGATGACTATTGAGAAAGAGAGATCAAGAAAGAGACAGAAAGACAGAGAGAAAAAAGGACAGAGAGAGAGAGAAAGAGCAAGAAAGAGAGACAGAGAGAGAGAGAGAGCAAGAAAGAGACAGACAGATGGACAGAGAGAAAAAAGGACAGAGAGGAGAGAGAGAGAGAATGAGAGAGAGAGAGAGCAAGAAAGAGACAGACAGACAGAGAAAAAAGGACAGAGAGAAAGAGAGAGAGCAAGAAAGAGAAAGATGGACAGAGAGGAGAGAGAGAGAATAAAAGAGAGAGAGAGAGAGAGAGAGAGAGAGAGAGAGAGAGAGAGAGAGAGAGAGAGAGAGAGAGAGAAACTTGGAATACTTCCTTAAAATAATAACACACTTTGTCCTATAAAAGAATGAGATGGCTTTTTTACTACACAATCATTAATATAGAAAGGGAATGAAACCATTTAAAAATGCCTCACCATATTGGCCTCTACCTTCCTTAAACAAATTCTCTCCCAATAATAGAATCATTTGGGTGTTTAAGCTTCTCCACCATCCTTGTGGGGTTTGACTTTCATACTAGGCTAAAATGTTAACATCTAATTTCTTAAGATGAGTTTACAGTTCAGAGCAGGTGATTCCAGAGTACATTTGGCAAACCATCAGGAAAATTTGTCAGCCTCTCAACGTCTACCTTCCCTAATAAGCTCCTCCAATAAAAATGTGATTAAAATGCTCCGAGCGGCTTGGGCTTTGCCGATGGCATTTTGAATTCCTCTCCCTTACCCATCATCAGTATGACATATCATGCAGAGCTTTGTCAGCGTTTCTGGTACACAGATTAAGTGTAAACACATTTTAAAGGATCAGTTTAAAAACTCTCCTAATAATAAGAGTGGCTGCTGGTTAAATGGGGCAGGTGAAGTTTGCCTAATGGAATCATGATTGTCAAGTGGTTGTGGGTCCTGGCGAGTTTCCTCAGTGCTCGTTGACAATTGAAACCTTGTCCTTGCCTTTATTCCTCCTTTTGAAGAGTTGTAAGAATGCTCAGGCTTTGTAAGAGAGAGAAAGTTGCTTGAGGGTAAAGATTTAATGCAATTTTAGTGTGGAAAGAGACCATATTCGAGAGGAGAAAGACCTGGTTTTAAATCCAACCTTGGACGCTTGCTCACCGTGGGACCTTGCAATTGGCTTACCTTCTATGGTCTTCTGTTTTCTCATCTGTAAAATGGTAGGGTTCAATTAAATGACTTTAGCAGCAGTTTAGCAGACAGGGAAGGGGGAGGCAAAATGGAAATTAAAACATCAGATTCCAGAAGCAGATTCAAGAATGAGAAGAATCATAGAAAGAGAAGGGATTTAGGTTACCAGGAGAAGACACAAAGGACTAAAGTCATTTGCACCAGAGATTCCATGGAATAAGGGTTACTTTAAGCCATTGGGGGGGATTTCTTATTTCTCCCACTCTTCCGGCTCCACCCATGTGATCCTACCAAGGGAATGTGGGGATGTTTCTGCGTGGTCCCACCCAGGGTATTGACAGTGACGCCCCCCCCCCCCCCCCTTGTAAGCATGGCCATATTTCCAATATCATGAAAGGGAGTTTCATTAAAAGAAGGAGGAAGAGAAAATAGACATTCCTGAAGGAATAGCCATTAGTCCCTTGTCTTTGATCTCTGGGATTTATATCTAGAAATGGTATTTCTGGGTCAAAGGAGATGAAGTTTAGTGACTTTTAGTGTCTAATGACAAATTGCTTTTCAGAATGAGTGGACAAGGTAATCATTAGTCCCAGGGAGCCTCCATGTAAACTCTTCATTTCTGAGTCTTCTTACATGAAATAAGGGAACCGAAGCCTAGGCAGGTCAAGACCTAAAGTCCTCAGAGGTCATCTAGTCCAGGAATATGATTTTATAAATGGAGAAACTGGTAAATTTCCATTTCACATGTGTCTCCCTTATAAATTGTAAGGGCAATTACATTGACCCAAGATCAGCTGCCCTTTCCCCCTTTGGCCTCTGGCATGAGGGCCATCTATGGAGAGTAGCTCCTCCTTTATCCAGGAGCCCTCAGAACACCCTCCCTTTCTTTCTTAGGTATCCTATTATATAAAACAACAAAATGGGCCAGTAATTTGCTCTTCCCTAAGCAGAATTTGTGGGCTTTGTCAGAATTTTTTGGAAAGCAATTTAAAGTCATACATCTCCTTAGATAATTTCACTCAAATCAAGTCAGTAAGTATTTATTAAAAAATTATGATGTGCCAGGCTTTGTGTTAAGGAAGACCATTCTCCTAAATTAACTCGGGGAAAAGAGCCAAGAGGGAGGAAGAGCCTCTGTCACCCATATTCCTCACTTTATCAGATTGCACTGAGCAAACAAAAGAAGACAATCCTTATGTCCCACACTATGGATTTTGATGCCATTTCTTTCTAGGTGAATAATTTGCTCCCTATTAGGTATTTCGTTCTGTGCTAATTTTTTTTGCATGTTCCATTGATCAAATGAGATAATGTATATAACTAAAAAACCTTAAAGTTCAATAAGAATGACCATGATTTTTATTATTTATACTTATTTATGAGAGGAATTATTTTAGTGATCTAAAAACAGTCTTAAATGAATGTGGGTGAAACACAAGGATTATTTTCCATGAAAACCAGTGGATCAGTAATGGAGAAAGATGTGTATTTTTTTCCATATTTTTTTTACTTTAAACATTATTTTATTTGGTCATTTTCAAACTGTATTAAAAAAAAACTATTTATTTAGAAATATTTTCCCAGGTTATATGATTCCTGTTCTCTCCCTTCTCTTCTCCCTTTCCCCTCCTGAAAGTGGCAAGCAATTCTACTGGGTTATACATGTATTATCCCTCAATAAATATTTCCACATTATTTATTTTTGTAAAAGTAGGAAGACATGTATTTTTGATGGCCCAAAAATGCCAGAGAGAAATGTCTTAGACAAATTTTGTCTATTGTTTATTTAGAATAAGCATGTTGCCTATATCCACCCTATTTGTAGCATCATTCCCCCTAGAAGATATTCCTAGGGGCAGCACCAGTTTGAACCAGCAAGAACTAAGGTTAGCTAGGTGGTGTGCTGGATAGTTTTGAACATGGAATCAGAAAGACATGAGTTTGAATCCTACCTTAGGCACTTACTAGCTTGGTGACCCTGGGCAAGTCACTTCAATCTTTCATGCCTCAGTTTCCCCTTCTATAGAATGTGGCTTCTCTATGGCTCCTTCCAGCTCTACATTTATGATCCTTTGACTAAATTTCTCAACCCAGTGAGAGTGAGCCTCTCTGGCTGGCACCATCATTGCAATCCTCACCGACACAGCCTATCTGCTACAAGGCAGAGCATCTAGTTTTGGAAAAGAAAAAAAAAAGGTTGGCCTGCCCGAGGGTCTTTTCCCATTTTTCAAATACATCAAAAAAGAGAGAGGCTCTCCCTCGTGGGAATAGACTTTAGTGAGGTATTGCCCTCCTTGCTGGATATTGATTTTATTTTTAATGCCAGAAATACATTTTGCTGCAAAGCTATTTCCTGATGACAAAAGCACTCATTGCAAGGAGCCTGGGCTTCTCGGTTTGCATTTTGAATTATAAATGCTAAGTTTATAGGTTCCTTTATTGGTTCTATTAAAATGGAAACACTTCCCCTCACCCTTCTGCCTTTATTTTTTTTTTAGGTCAAAGCATAATCTGGTTCACAGCCTAGACACTGAATTTATGTCAAAGCAAGATCACTGTTGGATGGGTTTACCAGGGTTTAGATGCCTCTAGTTTTCAGGCTGAGGTCTTTCTTTAAAACAAAATACACTCCTAATGCTCATCCCTAACTAGGATGGTTCAAGGGTGGCCCAGTGTGATGGCTGGAGGAGAGGCTAGATTGCCTCTGGGGGGCCCCAGGTGTTTCTTCTTCTCAGATCCCTGGACTGGTGAAGGCGCTCAGCCTATTTCCTGGGGCCAGTAGGAGTTGAGGGCTATAAAGATGCACACTGTTTGTGTGATGTGTTCTTCTGCCTGCAGTGACACCTGCTGAGATTGCATCAGATTGTTATTTCATAATAGCCTTTTCCAGAATTAATTACATATCTGTAATCAGGCAACCATGGCTGCTGTTTGTGAGTAACATCTCATGTACAACTGCGAACAAGGGAATCGGCGCCAATTAAGGGCCGAGTTTATTCCCTGATGAAGGATGCTGGTTTGGGCAGCCGTCCGTCTCTCTTATTCTCTGTACTGAGAGTCTTGGGAGGCCCATTGAAAACCGAAGGATTTAAAGGTGAAGTTTGGAAGGGATTCTGCTATTGCCTTCTGAGAAAATGGCGGCAGGAGACCTTTCCAGGGCCATTTGTGGCAGAGCCTCCAAATCCTTGCCCTGCCTTGGTGGTTGCTCAATAAATCTTTATTGAGGAAATGAATAAGATCGTGTTATTTTTGTGTAGTCATTTGCATGCTACCAGGCACCCTTTACTTCAAAAGACCCTTCCAATTCTGACATCCTGGCATAGTGCATCCAATGTAGAAGGCCATTAAATGTTTGTCGAATGAATGAAAGAGTCTCCGCTTTGCGTGATGAGGTAGATCCTTGAAGGGGTTGAGCGTAAAACACCATAATACATTTCTGAACTAAATATGAGTGACTTTCCCCGAAGTCTATCATAAATATAAAAAAGGGAACTCTTAAGAGACGGAGGCCTCTCCAAGGGCATGGGGTATCTTCCATGGGATGATCCCAGTGCTCCAAAAGTATGGAATTAGGAGGATGCAGTGGAGGTGGATGGAGTCTTTATGCAGTCAGTGAGTGGAAAGGGGACTGGTATGTCTTTGATCAGACCAGCCAGTACCAAATGATGGGTGGATTGTATTGAGAAAGAAGGGACCAACCCACATGAAGAAGAGAGTGAAGGCTGGGGAAAGTGGTGGGGTTGTGGGTTTCCCAGGGTTGAGAAATTAATTTGCTTCCGCTTCTATTTTTATTGTTTGGATTGGGGATGTGAGTGGATATCTATGTCATTCCTCTGAGTAAGGGATTAAGTTGTTTCAAATTCACACACACAGCATATATCAGAATGAAAGGAATGAATGACAACGACGTAACAATTAAAAATTAGGTTACTTTCCAAATAGAAATATAGTGGAGCCTGAGGTTAATAGATACTTTGGGCTCCTGCTTTGGGGCTATATGACCCCATTATATAGTAAGTGAAATAGCAAACAGTAAAATTATATTGATAGGCATGAATTCAGGCCCTACTTTTGTTTGTGTTTCTAGAGGATTCATCATTACTGCAAAGGTGTATGGATAGACTGAGAAACTGAAGAAATTATGGCGAAATTCATTACAAGGGAAAGTTTGCCAAGTCAAGGGTTCTTAACACACAATATTATAATATAATACAACACAATACAATATAATATAATATGATATAGTAAAATATAATTTAATACAACATAGCATAATATGAAACAACAATGTAATGTAATGTAATATAATGTAATGTAAGTTGTATATAATATATATTATATGTATGATACATGTATATAAAATATAATTACACCTGTAATTATATACTGTAATTATGTTTCAATATAATAGGTTTCCTTTATAATCCTATTGATTTTCTCTTATGCAACTAAAACCATTCTTTAGAAAAGGGATCCATGGGCTTTACCAATTGCCAAAGGTTTCGAGGACACAAAGAAGGATTAAGAACCTCAAGGGAGAAGGAGAAAAAAATACCTATTTAATTCTCATCATCATTAGGTCACTTCTCCTTGCTAATTATACTCTTGTCAGTCTCTTGATGTTGAACATCCCTCTCCAAGTTATTTATATCAATCCCAATTTTTTTCACTCTGTCATGCCCTCAATAATACATCTTCTCAATTTAGTTGTGTCATACTAAAATTTGCTCAAGTTGTCCTTAACATACAAATGCCATATTTTGATGGAGAACATGTCTATGAGCTCTGCTTTTCTGTCCATGATCCAGTTCTCCATTTGTGGTCACAAGTAATGAAGACTGATTTGGCTAAACAAACAAACAAAAAAGCAGAATATGGAACCAATGCTTCAAACAAGGTAGAATGGAATATTAAGACAAAAATGGCTTGTCATTTTAAGAACCTGAATATTTTGCCAACAATCTGAGCATGGTAGCCCAAACTAAACTCATCCATAATAACTCATGAGATACTGCCAGCCATATTTGTCACATGTCTCTAAAAGGTCCACCACTGAATGGTATGATGTTGGAATTGATATCTGAATTCTACTCAGTTGGAAAAGGCATTAGAAATGATCAAATCCAACTTCCCCCTCAGCTGATAAGAATCTTGAGGCTTCAAAGACCCACAGCTTTTCTCAGTGACCTGATCTGTTATGGTGGTAGGATTTTTTTCCACTTCCAGGCCATTTTTGTCATTGGCGATGAAAAATAATCAAACTATAATAGGCATCTCATGGGGGGAAATGATTATATTTCTTGGATATGTTGGTCCAACTGATGAGGGTTCATTGAAGAAAACAAGGACTCAATTTTTCATGAGATCATATGACAATGATACAACTTTTAGATTGTTTTTAGGAAGAAGAGTCACAAATGGTTCAATATTAACATCAAGGTCAGCATCAAGGTTTTTGGCTACCAGCTGCTCACAGATAGATTCTCTAGGAAAGGTGGCATTTTTGGTTATGAAAAGGTGAAGGTGGATGCTCTCCACTCTGAAATGATAAATTCCATAACCCTAGCTGCAGAGAGATGCTGGCCAAGTCTTCTCTACTATATTTGCTTGTGGAAGAGTTCAAGATCCAAACTCCTCTTAAGGGAAAGACAAATAAAACGGAACTCCCTGGGAATGTGGACTGTTGAGTGCTGGATAAATATTATAAATTTCTAAAACTATTGATAACTTTTGGGTTGCTAGCCAGCCTAGAACTAGGTAGCTTAGGCACAAGTGACTTCACACATATATCAGGGCAGGACAAAAATGAGCCATCAGACAGGTAATGTATTATTAAAATCCCTCCCCCCAATGTGAACCTGATCCTGAGAAAGTCTAGAGTACTTCTGGCACATGAGCTGCTTAAGGAAAGGATCAAGAAATATTAATTAATTCTTTACTACTGAGTACAATGTAATTATGTAGATCCATAGTGTCATATTCAAATAGAAACTGGAGTCACTAAATTGCACACAAGGATCCCTGTGGGTCACATATTGACTTGGAAAACCACATATTAACATTATGTATGTTCTGTTGTATTTTTATTTATTTTGAAAAATATAAAAATTTATAATTTGTAAAGATTTCCCAATCAGATATTAATCTGGTTCAGGGGAGTGTTTTGGACTGCGCACCTCTGATGTAGGTGATTCATTTAGAAAATAACTCCATGGACCTGAATTCACCAAATAGAAGTACATAGTTATCTGTGAGTTTCCAGCATACTGTGTTAATGTCTTTAAGAAGGATTTGCAGGAAGGCATGGACAAAATTTCCCAGTATGGGAACCTGGTAGAAGGCTGCCATCTGTGTAGGTGGGATGAATATCCCTTCTGATGAAATCACAGATTCTTCAAAGTATCCAAGTACGTGCTCCATTTCCTGCAAGGGAAATATTTAATGATCCTGCATTCCACACACCTTAAATTTATAGTTTAAATTTTGTTCTCTACAGTAATACCAGTGTAGATTATTAATGTTTCCATTCCTTGTGTGAAAATTTGTTACCTTTACCGCTGAACAAATGCATTTTTCAATGAGTCTCTTGAATTATTCCATCTGGATATAAAGAGTTTTTTTGGGGGGGAGAAAAAACTCGATTTGGCTCGTTAGAAAACATTACACGCGGCACACCAGCTCCCTTGGGTGTTCCTTACAACCATAAGTTGACAGTGATAGCACTTTGCAGGTGGTGCTTGGACGGACAAAAGAGATGAGCACGCACAGCCCTAATGAACGTGTGGAATCTGTATCTGTTTGGCATTTCTCCCCAGAATACCAGTAAAAGGAAATTAAATCAGCTCACGACAGCTATCTTGCACATCTCACCTGGGAAGGTATGCATGAGGTAGGACAGGCTCTGTTTAACATTAATCAGGCTCTTGGAGTCATTACATTCATGAGGAAATGTAATTCACATGTGATTACTTTTTAATTTACTCTGTAATCACATTCCAAGTGAACGGGCCAAGCTTAAAATGAAATTTAAAAGTCAAATATGGCTTTGTATTAAGAATTCACAATTTTTATATGTACTTAGGTTAATAAAGATTTTACAATAACCATTTGTGACGGAACATATGATAATTTTTTTTGATGAAAGTTAGTGCCATACCTGAGATAAAATGCATTTGATTTTGGTCCAAGTACTCAACTGGACCCAGGGAGTCTCAGAATTATCCTTTGTGCTGAATTTCCAACTCATCTAAACTTTATTCGTTAAAAAAAAAATCAGCCAAATCATCCTCTACCCCAATCCAAAGTTGCAATGGGCTAATGCATTTTTAATTCCTTTTGTACTCATAAGGGGCCTCCATTTGTTTTATCTATCAGCAGAGAATGTGTATGAGACTTCATAATAACTGACTTCAGCTCCATCAATGGGGAAGGTCGATGCCTGTAGTAAAGTTATCTTTCTCCGAGTGAGGCATTTCAGCTTTGTGAAGCAACAAAGCTGTTTGAGGTCGTCCAGTATTTCACAGCTGCCTTCAACTTTGAAACTATGTCTTCAGAGATACGGGCCAACCAGATAGCTCGTTGTGTCTGTGGTCAAAATACAGAGACTCATTTTATTCTTGGGCTTTTGTAGTAGGAGTTCTAACAGAGGGCTATTTCCAAAACAGGCTTTTCTTAATTATTCATCACACCAGCACATGGATGGCAGAGTTGGTACAGTAGGTCGAAGGGGGGACAAGAGGCAAAACAGTCAATCAGAGGTTGGATGATCGTCTGCTAGACAAAGGATTAGGTGGCACATTCAGTGGGAAGTTGGATTGATTTCTCTCTTAACTTCCATCCAAACTTAAAATCCTAGCGCGATTCATCAGTTATTTTTTCAGTTTTATCCAATTCTTTGTGACCCTATCTGTTTTTTTTTTTTTGACAGAAATCCTGTATTGCTCTGCCATTTCCTTCTCATTTTTTTAATGGATGAGGAAACTGAGGCAAACAGTTAACTGACTTGCCCAGGGACACACACAGAAAGTAAGTGCTTGAAGCCAGATTTGAACTCAGACTTCGAAGGTAGTTAATGAATGTCTGTTAAATGAATGTGTCTAAGATGCGCTTGTTTTGATGGCCATATCTGCTTGTAAAGGGAATCACAAAATATACAGGATGTCCCACAAGTCTTAGGGCTTTAAAATATAATGAATTAAAATTAAGTACTAAGACTTTTGGAGCGCCATGTACTAAATATAAATGATCTTAGTCAAGTCTTTTTGTTAGCCAGATTCATTAATCAGCCCATCAATCAATAAGCATTTGAGGGACTTCTATGTGTCAGGGACTGTGAGAGGTACTGGGGATACAAGTTTAAAGAATGAAAAATCTTTACTCACATAAAGCTGATGTGCTAAAGGGGGAGACAAAGAAAAACAGATGGATGGAGATAGATAGATAGATAGATAGATAGATAGACAGACAGACAGACAGACAGACAGACAGACAGATAGATAGATAGATAGATAGATAGATAGATAGATAGATAGATAGATAGATAGATAGATAGACGGACAGACAGACAGATTGTGTAGGGGTCGGAGCCCAAAGTTTGAAGACTGCTTGGATAAAGCAAGACAAACAGAAGCAGTTTGATGGAAGGAGACGACTCGGGAGGCCTGAATTCTGGCATATCTTTATCCCAATCAGAACCTTGCCCCATGCTTCCAGGTAGACTGGAGGGGGACCTCTGGGTTTGGACAGCCCAAGCAGAAAAATGGTTGTACCTGGCTGGAGAGGGGGTGAATGTGTGTATGCATGGGGGGGGGGGCGCTCAGGGGGAATCGTGAGTGCATGGAGGGAAGAATTGTTATGTTCTGGGAACTGTGGGCCTCTGGGCAGCGGTGATGGCTGGTCCGGGAACAGGCGCTGAGATGGATTCAGGTGCAAAGTGGGAGGGAGCCAGTTGTCAGCCCTAGAGAGGAGGCTGTAAAAGGCCTGGATTTCAAGTAATCAAAGGTGAGGTCTGCAATGCAGGCAGGTGGAATTCCTGCCTTGGGTAAAACAAAACCGTAGCCAGACAAAAAGCACTTAAGGGGCAAATCGGAGAGCCGAAATCAAATTCCAGGAAAGCCACCTCCAGGGGGAAGGATACGGTGGAGGAGGGAGGAAGAGTCTTAGCTGCCAAGTTGGGCAATTAGGCTGACTCGGAATCCCAGTTGCTTATGGTTAGAAAAGGCCTCAGAGTTCGTCTCTTCCACCCTCCCTTGACCTTATGCTATGCACTGGTCTGTTGCATTGATCAATAATGAGGGTATCTTCTTTGGGCCCCCCATCTCCCTTAACCCCTCGATTCAATAGCATCTCTGCTAGCCTGTGCCAGGCAACAAGAACACCAATGGCTCCGTCTTCACAACTACTTGTTTTAGAAGTCTGCTTCTTCAGTTTTTAGATATATACATACATATATGTATTCCCAATTGGGAATATATGCAAATATATTTACATATATTATGTATAATATTTAGACATGCCTTAATATATACAACATATATATTAATATATCCATATATTACATGTATAAGATATAAAATATTATATATGTATATATAATTGGGAAATGATTGACAAAATAAATAAAAATACAGGACAGCCTAGATAATATGAGTTGCACAGAGATCTCTTTCCATTTGAGTTTGATACCATTATCCTAAAGCAGTGAGAAGTAAATCAACCTCCCCAAGGTCCCACATCCAGGATATGTCAAAACCAGGACTGGAACTCAAGCCTTGTACAATTGTTTTCTTTCCTTACATGATTGGGATTATTTATGAGACCATCAATTCCAGGAGAGTTGCAGAATTATTTTAAATTTTCTTTCTTTATTTTTACTGCCATTCCTTTCTTTTTTCCCAAACATGCACACACACACACACACACACACACACACACACACATGTTGTCTTGCTTTGAAGTAGGTATTTCATAAATGTTTGTTGAAAGTAGACTCTTTCTGCCTATAAGATTGTAAGATCAGGATTCTATAACTGGAAGGGAACTTACAAGTCCTGAAATTCAACTCCCTCATTTTACAGATGAGGAAAGTGAGGCATAAAGAAATTAAGATATTTGTCCATGTTCACCTGTGTAGTAAGTGCCAGAGGTGGGATTTGAACCCATGGTTTCCAGTGCCAATTCTAGCATTTGTTTCCATTTGTACCATGATGCCTGAGGAAGTTATCAACATCTTTCAGGAATAATTTCAATACCTCATAAGACCTATTCCTGCCAAAGACCTTGACTTTTCATTATTGGAGTCAGACAATTTTTTTGCTAGAACCTGAGCCATTCTATCCCTTGTCATGAAGTATCTGTTCTTGTCACTCGCCAGATATTGGCTAGATGTCATATTGCCTCCTTGGATCTTTGGAGCATTTCTTCTCTCCAGCTCTGGGAAGATGGCCCTGGACCATAGAATCCTCGAGTCATCCAGGTTCATCATCTTATCATCGCATCAAGGGAAAACAGTTCCCTCCTGTCAGCCTAATTCACTCCTCACCTTTGGGGAGCTTACCTCCTTGTTGATTTTCTTGGTACTCATAAATCAGCCTTATATTGTAGAGAGCAAGAGTCTGGTATATATGAGAAAGGGAAAAAATAACTTTAGGCCATCTACCCAAATGAAAGCATTAAACCTTCCAGTAAGAATGTTTTTTTCTTTTTTTAATTCTAGCAAAATTTTTGAAATTAGATTGTGAAGGTATTTGAGTCGACCCGAGTTCTTTGAATGAATACATGTAGGATGCTGAAAAAAATAATGTGCAGAGGAATATATGGAAAAGCATTAGATAATATTTATCACTCTTTGGTTATGCAAGGTTAAACTCAAATGTCATCCAAAAAACATGTAATAACTTTAAAATGAATGTTTTAGCTCCAAATGCAGAAGAGATTATGCTATGCTATTCAGGGTCAGATTCTTTGAGCAAATAGACTCATATGGCTAAATGTTGTAAGAAATGGTAAGAACATTCATCCTTGCTCTCTCTTACTGAACAAAGAAGAAGAATCATTAGGCATGGAAAGAATAATTGAATAAGAGAGAGGCGGTGATAAGAGGGTATTGGACAAAGCTGGCTTCAGGGCCAGAAAGATGTGGGTTCAGCTCCTTCACATACTGAGTGGTTGATTCCAGACAAGGCCCTCAGCCCCTCACTGCCCCCAAGGCAAATCCCTAAGAGTAAAAGATATAGAATAGTGTTCTGCATTGATATGATAGAAGAAGAGTTTAACTGGCCATTGGGTATTCCTTAAATTCCTATGTTAAAACAAAGCAACATATAATAAAAGGGGGTGAAACATTTGGTCAGTGCTCCAAGTGCTTCCTATTGTATAAATCATGAGGTCGCCATATTGTCTCATGAGTGGGCTTTGATCCTGCTAGAGATTCATGATCTCATTGGGGTGGTTGGCCTTTCCATTGCTCCATACGATGCTTCTCCTCCATGCCTTCTCCTCTCTCCTGTGATATTCTTGTCCAGATATTTCCCAAGTGCTTCCCCAATACACTAGAGATCCTCCTTTTTCTCATTCTTTTAACATTTCATGGACGCTCATAAGACTTGTGAGCTGTTCATTTGTCTCTATTAATGAATCACAGAACCCCAGACCTGAAAGGAATCATGGAGGTGAACTGATCCAAATGTAGAACAGAGGACCTGGAAGAGGTCCACAGAAGTGATCATTCACTATTTAAAGAAATACAGAGCTCACTTCCCCAAAGCAGCCCCTTTCATTTTTACACAGCTCTAATTCTTTGGAGATTTTTCCTGACTCCCAGCCTAAATTTGTCTCTCCACAACTTCTTCCCATTATAAAAATGGAGATTTTGAACTCTAGACTTCAATCCCCAGAAGTCCTTGGTATTTCCCAGAATTCCCTATAATCTCACCTGAGTCTCCAAGTTGACTTTTAATGATCCTTAATAAACCTCATAAAAATATATTTTTATTATTAGAAATATAATTTTAAGTTTAACACCATTGATCTTGGGATCCAGCAAAACAAATCGCCTCTCTCCTTCACATGATAGCCCATAACACATTTGGACAGCTATCATGTGCCTCTCCTCCAAAGTCAGCTCTTCTCTGAACTAAATATCTTCAGTTCCTTCAAATGATCTTTCTATGGCCTGATTTTCAGTCTTCTTAATATCCCAATTGCCCTTCTTTGGGTATGTTCCAATCTGTCAATGACCTTTTTTTTTTACTTTTTAAACATTGTTTTATTTGGTTATTTACAAACATTATTCATTGGAAATAATGATCATTATCTTTTCCTCCCCTCCGCCCCCGACCCCTCCCACCACTTCTCCCATAGCCGGCGCACAATTCCACTGGGTTTCACATGTGTTCTTGGTTCGAATCCATTTCCATGTTGTTGGTATTTGCACTAGAGTGTTCATTTAGAGTCTCTCCTCAGTCATTTCCTCTCAGCCCCTGTATTCAAGCAGTTGCTTTTCATCGGTGTTTTTAGTGTTTTTTAGATCCCTGCAGATTGTTCAGGGACATTGCATTGACACTAATGGAGAAGTCCATCACCTTCGATTGTACCACAATGTATCAGTCTCTGTGTACAATGTTTTCCTGGTTCTGCTCCACTCACTCTGCATCACTTCCTGGAGGTTGTTCAAGTCTCCGTGGAATTCCTCCACTTTATTATTCCTTTTAGCACAATAGTATTCTATCACCAACAGATACCACAATTTGTTCAGCCATTCCCCAATTGAAGGACATCCCCTCATTTTCCAATTTTTGGCCACCACAAAGAGCGCAGCTATGAATATTCTTGTACAAGTATTTTTCCTTATTATCTCTTTGGGGTACAAGCCCAGCAGTGCTATGGATGGATCAAAGGGCAGACAGTCTTTTATCACCCTTTGGGCATAGTTCCAAATTGCCCTCCAGAATGGTTGGATCAATTCACAACTCCACCAGCAATGAATTAATGTCCCTACCTTGCCACATCCCCTCCAGCATTCATTACTTTCCATAGTTGTCATGTTAGCCAATCTACTAGGTGTGAGGTGATACCTCAGAGTTGTTTTGATTTGCATCTCTCTGATTATAAGAGATGTAGAGCACTTTTTCATGTGCTTATTAATAGTTTTGATTTCTTTGGCTGAGAACTGCCTGTTCATGTCCCTTGCCCATTTATCAATTGGAGAATGGCTTGATTTTTTTGTACAATTGATTTAGCTCTTTACAAATTTGAGTAATTAAACCTTTGTCAGAGGTTTTTATGAAGATTGCTTACCAATTTGTTGCTTTCCTTCTGATTTAAGTTATATTAGTTTTGTTTGTACAAAAGCTTTTTAATTTGATGTAGTCAAAATTATTTATTTTATATTTTGTGACTCTTTCTATATCTTGCTTGGTTTTAAAGTCTTTCCCTTCCCAAAGGTCTGACATGTATACTATTCTGTGTTTACCTAATTTACTTATAGTTTCCTTCTTTATGTTGATGTCAGTCACCCATTTTGAATTTATCTTGGTGTGGGGTGTGAGGTGTTGATCTAATCCTAATCTCTCCCACACTGTCTTCCAGTTTTCCCAGCAGTTTTTATCGAATAGAGGATTTTTGACCCAAAAGCTGGGATCTTTGGGTTTATCATATATTGTCTGGCTGAGGTCACTTGCCCCAAGTCTATTCCACTGATCCTCCTTTCTGTCTCTTAGCCAGTACCAAATTGTTTTGATGACTGCTGCTTTGTAATATAGTTTGAGATCTGGGACTGCAAGGCCCCCTTCCTTTGTATTTTTTTTTTCATTATTTCGCTGGATATCCTTGATCCTTTGTTATTCCAAATGAACTTTGTTACGTTTTTTTCTAAATCAGTAAAGAAATTTTTTGGAAGTTCTATAGGTATGGCACTAAATAGATAAGTTTGGGTAGGATGGTCATTTTTACTATATTGGCTTGTCCTACCCATGAGCAGTTAATGTTTTTCCAATTGCTCAAGTCTAGTTTTAGTTGTGTGGAAAGTGTTTTGTAGTTGTGTTCATATAGTTTCTGTGTTTGTCTCGGGAGATAGATTCCTAGGTATTTTATTTTGTCTAAGGTGATTTTGAAAGGGATTTCTCTTTCTAGTTTTTGCTTCTGAACTATGTTGGAGATGTATAGAAATGCTGATAACTTATGTGGGTTTATTTTGTATCCAGCAACTTTGCTAAAGTTGTTGATTATTTCAATTAGCTTTTTGGTTGAATCTCTAGGATTCTTTAAGTAGACCATCATGTCATCTGCAAAGAGCGATAACTTGGTCTCCTCCTTGCCTATTTTGATGCCTTCAATTTCTTTTTCTTCTCTAATTGCTACTGCTAGTGTTTCTAGTACAATGTCAAATAGTAGAGGTGATAATGGGCATCCTTGTTTCACTCTTGATCTTATTGGGAATGCATTTAGTTTATCCCCATTGCAGATGATATTAGTTGATGGTTTTAGATATATACTGTTTATTATTTTTAGGAATGACCCTCCTATTCCTATGCTTTCTAGTGTTTTCAATAGGAATGGATGTTGTATTTTATCAAAGGCTTTTTCTGCGTCTGTTGAAATAATCATGTGATTTTTGTTGGTTTGCTTGTTGATATGGTCGATTATGTGGATGGTTTTCCTAATATTGAACCAGCCCAGCATCCCTGGTATAAATCCTATTTAATCATGGTGAAACACCCTTCTGATCACTTGCTGAAGTCTTTTTGCTAGTATCCTATTTAAGATTTTTGCATCTATATTCATTAAGGAGATTGGTCTATAATTTTCTTTCTCTGTTTTTGATCTGCCTGGTTTGGGAATCAGTACCATGTTTGTGTCATAAAAGGAGTTTGGTAGAATTCCCTCTTTGCTTATTATGTCAAATAGTTTGTATAGTATTGGGATTAACTGTTCTCTGAATGTTTGATAGAATTCACTTGTGAATCTGTCATGCCCTGGGGATTTTTTCTTAGGGAGTTCTTTGATGGCCTGTTGGATTTCATTTTCTGATATGGGATTATTTAAGAATTCTATTTCTTCTTCTGTTAGTCTAGGCAGTTTGTATTTTTGTATATATTCATCCACATTGCCTAGATTGCTGTATTTATTGCCATATAATTGGGCAAAGTAATTTCTAATGATTGCCTTGATTTCCTCTTCATTGGAGGTGATGTCCCCCTTTTCATCTTTGATGCTGCTAATTTGCTTTTCTTCTTTCCTTTTTTTAATTAGATTGACCAGTACTTTGTCTATTTTGTTTGTTTTTTCAAATTACCAGCTTCTAGTCTTATTTATTAAATCAATAGTTCTATCACTTTCAATTTTATTAATTTCTCCCTTAATTTTTAGGATTTCTACTTTGGTTTTCTGCTGGGGGTTTTTAATTTGATTGCTTTCAAGTTTTTTTATTTGCATTTTCAATTGATTGATTTTTGCTCTCCCTAGTTTGTTAATATATGCACTCATGGATATGATTACTGCTTCGCCTGCATACCAAAAGGTTTGAAAGGATGTCTCGCCATTGTCATTTTCCTTGATGAAATTAATTGTTTCTGTGATTTCTTCTCTAACTAAACAATTTTGGGGTATCATATTATTTAATTTCCAATTAATTTTTGTTTTGGTTTTCCATGTACCATTACTGATCATTATTTTTATTGCCTTGTGATCTGAAAAGGCTACATTTATTATTTCTGCTTTTCTGCATTTGTATGCCATGTTTCTGTGACCTAGTGTATGGTCAATCTTTTGAATGTGCCATGTGGTGCTGAGAAGGTGTATTCCTTTTTGTCCCTATTTATTTTTCTCCATATGTCTATTAACTCTAATTTTTCTAAGATTTCATTCACTTCTTTTACCTCTTTCTTATTTATTTTTTGATTTGAT
Source organism: Monodelphis domestica (assembly GCF_027887165.1). Taxonomy (NCBI): domain Eukaryota; kingdom Metazoa; phylum Chordata; class Mammalia; order Didelphimorphia; family Didelphidae; genus Monodelphis; species Monodelphis domestica. The sequence continues at coordinate 21,025,118 of NC_077233.1, read as the reverse complement.
TTGTCTAAATTTGATAATGGTTGGTTCAAATCTCCCACTAATATTGTTTTACTGTCTATTTCTTCCTTCAATTCTCTTAGTTTCTCCACTAGAAATTTGGGTGCTATATTATTTGGTGCATACATGTTGATTAGTGATATTTCCTCATTATCTAAAGTCCCTTTTAACAAAATATAATTACCTTCCCTATCCCTTTTAATCAGGCATATTTTTGCTTTGGCTTTATCAGATATCATGATTGCAACTCCTGCCTTCTTTCTATCAGTTGAGGCCCTGAAGGTCTTACTCCATCCTTTAATTCTGACCTTGTGGGTGTTTACTCACCTCATGTGTGTTTCTTGAAGACAACATATGGTAGGGTTTTGGATTCTAACCCATTCTGCGATTCGTCTACGTTTTATAGGTCAGTTCATCCCATTCAAGTTCAAAGTTATGATTGTGACTTGTGAATTCTCTGGCATTTTGATATCCTTCCCTAATTCTAAACTTTTTTCTTTAGCTCTAACCTTTTAATCCAGTGATTTACTTTAAATCAGTCCCCCTTGTCCCCTCCCTCGATATGTTTCCCTTTCTAGCCCCTCCCTTTTTGTTCCCCCCTTCCCCCTCTCCTTCCCTCCCCTTTTGTTTTCCCTTCCTCCCTCCCCCCCTTGGTTTTCCCTTCTCCCTACCCTTGTTGGGTAAGATAGAATTCAAGATTCCAATGGATCTGGATGTTCTTCCCTCTCAGAGCTGATTTCCCTGAGAGTAAGGTTTAAATAAAAACTCTCTTCCTCTCCTTCTTATAGGAGTTTTCTTCCCCTCCCCTTCCCGTGTGAATCCTTGTGTGAGAAAGATTATTCTATTTGGCCTTTCTTTTCCCCCTCTTTACACATTACATTTTCCCCACATGTTAGTATACATAGATTGATATAAATGTAGTTCTTATAGAAGAGAGTTTGAGTAAAAGAAAAAGATAACATTTTTCTCCTTTTCCCTTTCCTTCATATTTACCTTTTCAGGTATTCCATGCTCTTTGTTTTTCGATATTGAACTTTCCACAGAGCTCTGGTCTTTTCTTTGCAAAAACTTGGAAATCTTCTATTTTTTTCAATGCCCATACTTTCCCTTGGAAGTATATAGTCAGTTTTGCTGGATAGCTGATTCTTGGTTGAAGGCTCAGCTCTCTTGCCTTTCTGAAAATCATGTTCCATGCCTTACAGTCATTCAGAGTGGAACTTGCAAGGTCTTGTGTGACCCTGATTGGCATTCCTTTATATCTAAATTGTATTTCTCTGGCTTTTTGTATGATTTTTTCTTTTGCTTAAAGCTTTGGAATTTCACAATTACATTCCTGGGAGTTGTCTTTTGGGGATTTAGTGTAGATGGTGTTCTGTGAGCTCTTTCAGTGGCTGTATTGCCCCCTTGTTCTAGAATCTCTGGGCAATTTTCTTTGATTCTATCTTGTATTACGATGTCGAGTTTGCTGTTTATTTATGGATTTTCTGGTAGTCCAATTATTCTTAAATGATCTCTTCTTCCTCTATTTTCCAAGTCTGTCACCTTGTCAGTGAGATATTTTATGTTCTCTTCTAATTTTTTGATCTTTTGGCATTGCTTTATTGATTCTTGCTCTTTTACCTGCTCGTTGTCTTCCAGTTGCCTAATTCTGACCTTTAAAGCCTGGTTTTCCTTTTCAGTTTGGTCAAACCGGTTTTGTAGTTGCGTGAGATTATTTTGCATTAATTCCCACTTTTCCTGCCAGAAGGCTTCCATCTTTTTTATCCTTTCCAATTCAAATTCTTCAAAAGTTTGTGGAGTGTTTCCATTTCCTTTGGAAGTTTTCGGCGCATTTGCTTGTGTTTCGTATTCTATCTCCTTTGTATTTTGTATTTTTGCTCCATAAAATGTGTCCCAAGTTGCCCCCTTCTTGTTTTTCTTGTTGTTTTGAGGCTTTTTTGCTTCTGTGCTATTTGCCATCTCTATCTGAGTGAGGGGGACTGGCTCTTCTGTTATCTGTCTGGTGTTCAGTGGGTTTAGCCCCAGGCAAATTGTCTGTCTTCCCCAGGAAGCCCGGAATTGTTGGTGTTTCGGTGTTTCAGTGTTACTACCCTCCTCAGTTCCCTCCCGATGCTTCACTGTTGCCTTACTTCTATGTTCTGCACCTGGCTTGACACTCTCAGATGTATTTCAATGCCTTTGCTGGCCAGAGGAGCCTGCACTCTGAGGGGGAGGGGCTGTGGCTTCCTGGTGCTCCAAGGGCTGGTGATAGGATTAACCTCAGTCTGAGTATGCCTTGAGGCAGGGACCTTTGGTGAGACTCAGATGGAAGGATCTGGTCAGGGGGCTATAGGCTCCTCCCATCTCTCTCTGTTTCCTTGCTGTCTGGGTGCCCCCGCGACTGGCTCAGGTTGTTTTCAGGGTGCGGCCTTCAGAATAGCCGGCTCCCGAGGCCCTTTTGCCTGCCCTGAGGTTCCGCTGCTGCCTCGGATTCAGCGCTCTGGGGTGGGGGGGATGGGTCCTGGGACCTTCCTTTTGCCTACCCCTTAGTAATCTCGGGTTCTGACTTTTGGGGGGCCGTACCTTTTGATCCAGGTCCAGGAGGAGTATTCCCGGGGTCTTTTCTGTTGTTTGTTTTGAATTTCGGTGCCCTAGGAGCATTCAGTTTGAGATCGGTAAGGAAGGGTTTCTGGAGCTCTGAACTTTAGCTTTCTCTAAGCTGCCATCTTGACCGGAAGTCCGTCAATGGCCTTTCTAAATGGTGTTGCCTTGCATTGAACCCAGCACTACAGAAACGACTGGACTAGGGCAGAATTCAGAACTCTCAACTCTTCTAGTCTAGACAGCAGGTCTTTGTTGTCACTTCACCTTGAAATCAACACCTCATCTGCCCTCTATTCTGGGTCCAGCCCAGAGCCCAACCTTGAAAAATTATGGGTCTATAGGATGGTGGAGAGAGTATGATGAATGCCAGTGAGTGGTGCTAAGGATTAGCAGAGGTGTGCTAGGAAGAAAAGTTTCTCATTTGATATCAATGTTTACAAACAGGGATTGGGAATTTTTAGAAGATCCAGTGAGTAGAAAAATCAAGTTTTAGGTGACATTTAAGGTACCTTCCAACTCTATGAATCTCCTCCTTGGAGTGATTTAAATACATAAAAGCTAGGCTATCCTCCTTCTTTTTATGAATGGCCAAGCTGAATTGTTGGACCAGCTTGTGCCTTTTGTCTTAGAAGATATTCAGAATGTTTGAATACTTTTTTCCCATTTTTCTTCTTAATTCTATTTTGATGCCATGCTGTATTTGTAACCCCTTCGACATTGCCGTTCTAAAGAAATTATATTACAGCTCTCAAAAAAGCAATTCTGTCTGTTCTCGAGGAAACAAGAATAGCAGAGCAGAAAAGAGAAAGTGGGGCATTATTTTGGTTGTGTGATGTCATCAGTCAACGGGAAGTGTGAATTTCCAAGGGTTGTCTACAGACTTCCTTGGTATCCCTTGACTGGCTGGCTCTTATGCCATATCTTAGAGTCGTTAATAGACTCCAGGGACATACATCCATGGAGGCTCAGTCAACTTTAAAGATGCTTTCAAACAGTGGTGGGAACAGCCATCACTGATCTGAATGTGGGTCAGAAGCATTCCTAAAGGGAAAACATATTCTCTGGTCCTTTTTATCTCTTTGAAGTCTTGCAAAGTGGAAGCTGTGATGCAGAAATGACTCCCACCCCTAATTAGCAAGGCTGAGGAGCAGACGCTAGATTATGAAGAATTTAACAAACCTGGTCCAAAGAATATGGAATGTGTGAGGATTAGCTCTTAACACTCTTCTTCCACTCCCCACCCCTCGCTCCAGCACTGCTGAGAGGAATATGTGTAAGATTTTTCCTTTCTTTTTTATTCAGTCTTCATTTGGGTTCCAAATTTTCTCCATCCCTCCAGCCCCAATTTCATCCATTAAGAAGCCATGCACCAAGATACTCAGGGGTTAATTTTCTATGCTTGGAAAAGTCTTTATCATCCCCCAAATACTCATATTCAGTGAAATCCAGTCAACTTTGAAACTTGATCAGCTCAGATGTGTTCATATAAATTAGTAAAATAGCCAACAGTGTTTACACCAAGGCTTTGCCAAGGGCATAGAATAGCGTCAGTACTCAAGGCCCCCACTGAAACCTGGGAATTAGCGTAGAGGTCATCTGGTCTAAGTTATTTGTAACTTCTTCATAACATGGCTCGGAAGGGAGAAAAGCAAAAATGTGGGTGCTCTGCAAAGCCACCCCAGTGTATGAAAACCCAAGGCAAAGTGATTGATTGTTGGAAGATTCCAGTAAACGATACCAAAATTAAAACATTAAGTGAGTAACTTTAAGCAAAATTACATTGCCACATGCAATTTATTCAGCAGCGGGAAACGAGTGGATTTTTAACAAATGAATAGGACAAAGAGAGCTGAGATCTAGTTGGGTAATAAAGTCTCCCCCCACCCTCCACTCCCCAACGCCCTGAAAGCTTCCAAATTGAACGCCTGTCATTTTTTTTTCCATCATTTTGACCTGTCAGAGAAAAAAAAGGTCAGAACTGATCACCGACTATCCCTTTTAACAGACAGAAGCCTGTAATTGAGAATAATTCCTCTGCAATTTGAAGGCAGGGGTTGTTTCAAACTGGCTCTCAAGAGCTAGACTCGAATAGAAATGCTACCGGCTCGACAAGTGAACCAACTCTTTCTGCTAGGCTGCCGATCATTTCTGATTTCTTGTAAAATGCACAAAATAGAGCCTCTCTTCTGAACATTAGCGTTTTTCCTCCAGATGAATAAGAAGCAGCCTAATCAATTTTTAACATCTACTCTAGTGCCCTGTGGCTAAAAGGAAATTGTTCCTTGAAGGTTAGGTCCTTTGGCAAGTGTGCACTCTTAAGAATGTGAAAAAGATGTGATTGAGTGTGTGCGTGTGCATGTGTGCGTGTGTGTGCGTGTGTGTGTGTGTGTGCGTGTACACCTACTTGCTGCAATATTTGACTCTGTATTAAAAGTTTAACTTTGGATTGAGGTTGATTTATATAAAATAAAAGTAGCTGAATTTTCAGTCCAGTAAGTAAGGCAGACACGTTCTACTGATTGAACTTTACGTGTATTTTCTACTTCTCTGATATACTCTAATTTGGGGTGGATACTGCTCCTTCAGGGGCACTTATTGGGTATTATTGATTGTCATTGTGATCTGGTTGTAGACTGCAAGTTACTTACAAGCACGAAGAATGTGGGAACCCGAACTTGTCTAACCTTTGAAATTCCCCTTGTGCCTAGCAGCATGTTCGGTATATATTAGGTATTCTAAAAGAGCATCAATGATAGATTTAGTACTGTAAGGAAGGTGGCTGGTCAGTCAAAAGCAGTTATTCAGTGCCTACTCTACAGGGGGAAATGTGTTAATCCCTGGGGATATAAAGAAAAGGCAAAAGATATTTCTTACTTTTAAGGAACCCGTGAAAGGTACGAGTTAAAAAAATGATGCACAAAGAAGATATTGGTGGGTATCATCAGTAGGGTGCAGGCACTTGCACTTAGGGGGATTGGGAAAGATATTTGTGGACAGCGAGATTTTAGCTGGAACCTGAAGGGACCCAGGGAAATAAAAAGGCATTATCGTTCAGTTATGTCTGTGTGACCTCATTGGGGGTTTTCTTGGCAAAGATACTGGAGTCATTTGCCATTTTCTTCTCCAGCTCATTCTACAGATGAGGAAATTCAGGCAAACAGGTTTAAGTGAGTTGCCCAAGGTCACAAAGCTAGTGTTTGAAGCCAGATTTGAAGTCAGATCTTCCTTATTCTAATCCCAGGACTCTATGCATTGCCCCACCTGGCCACAATGATAGAAAAAAATAATGCATTTACTTCTTTAAAAAAAGAGACCTGGAGAGGCTAAAATACTTTTCTTGATGGTCATGCATAGTATACAAAAGAATGGAGGTTTGAACGTGGTTCTACATTTGGAGGTTTTCCATTTTTCCAACTGAACTCTAAAAATATTTGTTGAGCTAAAATGGATTTTTGAAATTGCCTATTTTGTTTTAAAAATTCATTTCCATCAGAATTTGATAGGAACCAAAGAAACTATTCCTGAATGTGCTGCATGTAATAGATGTAAAATGACATGGATATCAAGTCTTTGAGAGCCATGGCGTAGGGGTTAGGATATGGGACATGGAATCACAGAATCAGGAATTCCTGGGTTCATTTCCAATCTCTGGCACTTACCATCTGCTGATTTTCCCTTCTATCATTCCTATTGTCTCACTAATCTTTAGTCTCTCTGTGTACTAGCTACCTCTCTACTACCTACAAACACACCTGTGTCACCCCCATTTTCAATCCCCTCTACTTGATTGGTCCATCCCTGCTTCCTGCCCTTCTAGATCACCTTCCTCTCACTCTTATCCTTTTCTTTTCATTCTAGTTTCTGACCTCATTATTCAATTGAAACTGCTCTCACTGAAGTTACTGTTGATCCCAGGGCCTTTTTCTCAATCCCCATCCTTTTTGACCCCTCTGAAACCTTTATTACTGTCCTTCACCCCCTTCTCCTGTTTACTGACTTCACTTTAGGTTTTCAAGACTTGAATCTCTTCTGATTCTTCTCCTATCTTTTAGGTTTCCTTTAGTGGTCTTCAAGTAGATCTTCATCCATGGCTTACCCACCTAGGATGCCCTAAGATTTCATCCTGAGCCCTTTTTTCCCTCTACATAATTTGTAAAGTGATCTGTACTTTCTATGTCAATGATTCTCAATCTACTTATCCATTCTCTAATCTCTCTCCTGATAGCTAGTCTTGCATCTCCAACTGTGCATGGACATCTCAAGTTGGATGACTTTATAAACATCTTAAAGGCAACATGTCCCAAACAGAACTCATTATCTAATCAATCCCCCCTCCCCAAATCCCACCCCAACATTTTCCCTATCCTTATTACTATCAGGGGCACCACCATTCTCCCAGTTATCCAGGCTCTCAACCAACATCTTGTTATGGACTCCGTATTCTTTCTCACCTCTTATATACATCAGGTGTCAAATCCTATCATTTTTACCTCTGTATAGTTGGAAAAATCTTGCACCTTTGGACTGTGTTCCTCAGAATTCCTTCTGTATCTCCCAGCATCCTCGCGTTTGTGTGGTTACGTGATTGGTTATAAATTTGCTGTAACTCATCCCTCTTCCTCTTTCTTTCTTGCACCTTAAATGAGTTAGCTCCCTTTTAACTCTAGTTTTTAAAATTTTTAATAAATCTTATGAATATAATACTTGAGTTATTATATATTAATTTTAATCTTTACACCTCCATGACATCTCTTATTCACTGTCTTTTGACCCTGACACTTTGCTGGCCAGTAAGACCTTTCACCTCACACATGTACTGTTATTCTGGCTTTCTGATTTTTCTGTTTTATTTTTCTCCCAGTCCAGTCCACCCTCAGAAAGGTCTGACCATAGCATTCCTCTATCCAATAAATGCCAATAGTTTTCTATTTCTTCCAGAATCAAAAATAAAATTCTCCATTTTGCATGTAAAGCTCTTCATAACCCAACTCCTTCCTCCATTTCTAGGCCTTTTACATCTTAGCCTCATCCCCTCACCCCATGGTATGTGATCCAGCGACATTGTCCTCTTTGTTATTCCACAAACAAAACACTCTGTGTCCAGATTTGGGGCATTTTCTCTCAATGTCCCTCATATCAGGAATTCTCGCCTTCCCATCTCTGTCTCTTGGTCCTCGTGAGTTCTTTAAGCTGCAGGTACATCTGAGCTTCTATACCTTAGTGCTATTGCCTTCCCTCTGAGATTATCTCCAATTTGTCCTGTCTGTGTACATAGCTGTGTGCATATTGCTCTTCCATTGAGACCGAAAGCTCTTTGAAAGCAGGGGCTGTTAAATGTCAGTTATTATCATTTCATGACGGAGAACGAGGGCATGGAATTGCTAATGGATATTTCAATGGAAATTGTTCAGAACAAAGTAGACCTCCTTTAATGAAGAATCTGGAGTTCTGTTCTAGGGAGGCAGATGGTCTAATGGATAATACTAGATTCAGAATCATGAAGAATTAAGTTTGAATCCCACCTCAGATACTTACCAGTTGCTTGATCTTGGTCAAGTCACTTAAACTATTTAGACGTCATTTTCCATGTCTGACAAATAAAAAAAAAACTGGACCCGATGGATCTCTTAAGTTCCTCCCAACTCGTAATCTATGGTCCTATGATTGTGTGAAAGATTCTACTGAAGCACTTGGTTATTTATTGCATAGTCAGATTTTCAAGTACAACCAGGTAAAATGGGGAGGGATAAGCGATAAGCATTCAAATAAATGTTCATCAAATGTGAGTATCTTTGTGCCATTTTTCTAGACCAGATATGGAGCTTATAAGGTGATAAAGAAAGATAAAAGGAAAGTTTAATGGATAAAGAGAAGTCTGGCCTGGAAACCAGAAGGATCTGAGTTCCAGTCCTGCCTCTGACATATACTTTTCCCTTAATTTCTCAACACTCCAGGCAACTCTTACAAAAGAAGGTGCTGACTTGTATCAATGGAAAGGATTTCTTTTTCTTTGTCTTTCTATATCAATGAAATCACAGGTCCAATTGCTTTAAATGTCTATAAATAACATATCATTGTATTCCCAGCTGCTTAGTTCCCTACATGTATTGGACTCTTAAAAAAGGTTTAATTTGAATTGAAATGCCCTTCTTTAGGGGCACCTTTGTTTGTTTGTTTAGAGCTAGTGACCTCTGGTACTTCTGAGTTAGTATTCACCATTATCTCAGAAGTCTGACAATTAAGTAGGCATAAAGCTTTATATAGATAAGCCAGTTCACATTATTATTTTAATCATGTAAAATGAGGGTAAGCTGCACAAAGGCATGGTATGGATGCATTTATAAGGAGCAAAGAGGGGGAAATTCCATGGAGTAATTTACCATTTCTCCCTCCACCCTCCATTTTCATTGTTACATCCTAATAACCTTTATATCTACAGCCATAATATACACCTCCCAAAGCACCCAAAGTAATTGTGATTAGAAAATAGGATTTGATCAATAGAACTGAGTAATTATTACTGGTCATGCTAAGAAAGGGTGAATTATGTCCTATTTAAAGGAGAGGGATGCAAATGAATGAATCAGATGAGAAAAAAAACAATCCTCTTCTTAAATCAGGGTTTTCAGCTGTCTCTGGGAAGCCCACAGTACATTACTCTTGATATGTGGTGATTTGTATTGAAATAGGACGATAAATCTGTATATTGAAACTCCTTTGCCGTGTGGTGTTTGATCGCGTCTGTTTGTTATGGGCTCAGGGTAAATGTTGCAGCCAGAGTTGGCTATCCGTAGCTCATTGGATGCCACTCTGGGAACCGATAGCTCACTCCCCACAGACCCAAGACCAATTAATGTGGAAATATGATCAAATTTAGCGATCATTACTGGATGGAGCTCCGATGCACAGGCAATCTCATGGGGCCACTGATGGCAGCGACAGTGAATAATCTGTGAGCCCCTGTCACAAAGTCTCATTATAAAGTTATAGGCAGACTTTTGTTCTTGGAGGACAACCTTTTGTCTGAACTTCGACATCGTCGCTGGCTTTAATTTTGCAATATCTGCCATTTTCCCGCCCGTACTTCTTTCTATTTTATTTTATAAAGCCAACCTAATGACAGGCTTAGGCTGTGTTGACTCAAGTATGGCATTAGAGGGCTTCGAATTGAAGGTCTGGTTCCAGTAAGGGTTGGGTTTTGTTTTCCCTGAGAACCATTGTCGCCATGTGTAAACAGGCAAACAGAAAGACTGACTGTCAAACAATTTACTATTCTATTCCATGGAGACCCTCACAAGACAAAAGAGGTTGCTTTGACCTTGTATCATTGTATTTCTGGGCACGTTTTAATTTTTTCTATAGCAGGCTCTAATTATGATCCCTTTCATTTTTCATAAATTATACCTGAACTCTAACACTGTTACAAACTAGTGAAATGCAAAAAAGGATCACATGGCTTTAATAAAAAAAAGTACACTTTGAGAAAAGAATTTTTAAAAGCTCCTTTGGAATGTTGTTTGTGTGAACCAAAGGCACAGTAGAGAAATGGGGGGGGGGGAGTTATTATTATTCCCATTTTGTTATTGACAGTAGGCGTGTCGGGTTGGCTTTGTGCTCTTTCTGGATGTATTTTCCCCTTTATTTCTAATTCCTCTTCTTTGCTTTCACTAATCTATTGCAGCACCCTCTTTCCCTGTTGCCCAAGCTAATAAAGCGGAGAAGGATTAATTAGATGTTACAGGTCTTACAGCGAATGCTAAGTACTTTATGCAAGGTTTTCTTCCATGGTTATCTGTATTACTTTAATAATATCATTCTAGCTTACAGACCAGAGATGGTAGTGCTGAGCAACTTTCATTAGGACATAGACTTTTCATTTGTTTCTAGGACCTGCATGTTTTCTCTTTTTTCAGTCATTTGAGTTCAGACATCTGGGGCAGAACCAAGATGGCGGAGTAAAGGAATCACCCAAGCCAAGCTCTCCCAGTATTCCCCTCCTCATAACATTAGAATAACACCCCAGATTAGCGGAGACTACAAAAGGTCAAGGTGAGACATCCTTCCAGCCAAAGACAACGTAGGAGAGTGGAAAGAGATCTTTAACCCAGAGCTGGCCCACATGGATGAAAGATGGATGGATGCTTAGACTAGGTGATAGCGACAGAAGCAGCAGCAACTCCAAGGGCTCTCAAGTCAAAGATAGGAAGGGGACTCGGCAGCTGGTCAGAAAGATACTACAGAGGACGCCTGTGCTAAGACAGAATGGGACAAGACACTCTTTGGCAACTCCATTTGCCAATACCATTTCTGGGGCACAGTTTAAGGGCAAAGAGGAACATTTAAGATACAAGAGGAAGCAAGAGCCTGAAAAAGCAGTATCACATCTGGTCACATGGGATCAAGGATCTTAAAGAACTATTATCAAGTGCAATCCCAAGGCATCAGGGTCCTTCCTCATTTAAGGGCAAGAATGCATCCCAGGCCAGAATTGACCATACCTCTCCCTAAGTCATACTGTCATGGAAGCATTGAAAAATCCAAAATCCCCAGAGCTAATTCTAAAAAAGGACAAAAAATTCTGAAGTTTGAAACAGTTCCCCAACCTCAGACACACTGAAAATTGAGCCCAACTTTAATATAAAGTTCAAAATCAAGAAATAGGATACAAAAATGAGCAAACAACAACAAAGCCTGAACCTAAAAATCTACTACAAACTCAGAAGAAGAGAGTGAAGTCAAAACAGGAATAAGTAAAGCCTCAAAGGGGGGAAAGCTGAATTAAATACAAGCCTAACAGGAATTCTTGGAAGAAAAAAAAAAAGAATTCTTGGAAGAGCTACATTTTTTAAATCAAATAAGACTGATAAAGAAAGATATAGTTAAAGAAATGAGAGTAAAAGAAGAAAATGATAGAAAAATAGTAGTTTGTAAAATAAGCATATAAAATACTAAAGAAAATAAAATTTAAAAAATAGAATTGGCCAACTGGAAAAAGAGGTCCAATAGGTCACGGATGAAAATAACTTCAAAAAAAGCAGAATTGGCCAAATGGGAAAAAAGGGGTGTTAAAGATTACTGAAGAAAACTATTTCCTAAAAATTAAAATTGAGCAACTAGAAAGTATTGATTCCATTAGATATGAAGAAACATTAAAGTAGTCAAGAATAAAAAATAGAAGAAAATGTGAACTGTCTCATTAGGAAAAAAAAAACTCTAGGAAATAGGTTCAAGAAGAAATCATTTTTTAAATCATTAAACTACTTGAAAACCATGATCAAGAAAGAGTCTGGACATTGTATTTTAAGAAATTATCAAAGAAACTGTTCAATAGAACCAGGGGGTAAAATAGAAATTGAAGGAGTCCATTGATCAGCATATGAAAGAGATCCCAAAATGAAAACTACTGGGAATATTATAGCCAGATTCTGGAGCTCCCAAGTCAAAGAGAAAGTACTTCAAGCAACCAGAAAGAAACTATTCAAAATGCCATAGAGCCACATTTATGATTATACAAAATTTAGCAGCTACTACCTTAAAGGAGTGGAGGTTATGAAATATGATATTCTAGGAAGGCAAAAGAGCTAGGATTCCAACAAAGAATAATCAGCCTAGCAAAACTGAGTAAAATCCTTCAAGGGAAAAATATAGATATTTAATGAAATAGAGGACTTTCAAGCATTCCTAATCTAAAGACCGGATATGAACAGAAAATTTTAAGTACACAACTCAAAAGAAGACTAAAAATAAACATGATAGAGAAATCATAAGGGATTCAACAAGGTTAAATTTTCTTGATGATACATGTAGCTTCTAAGAACTTTATCATTAGAGCAGTTACAAGAATTCTACATAGAAAGAGACTATCAGAGTTATTTGATTATGTTACGATGATGCAAGAAAGAAATTTACATCAAAAAGGGGAGAAGTAGGGGAAGAGTGGGTTAATGCCATAATAATTACCCATAGTTGATGGGTTCCCATATTAAGAAAGATAAGCCAGGATGTTGAATGGCAATGAGATCATACTGTGAAGGAATTATAATAGAAAACTTTATAAAAAAGACAAAAATAGCTCTCTGCAAGTATTTGAATACTGTCCTATGAGTAACTCAATCATTCCATAAACATTTATTATATTAAGCTCCTTTGTACCAGTCACTGTGTCACATGCCAGAGATAGGAAAAATAAATGAAATAATCTCATGCCTTCTTGAGGAAAATAATATATACAATTAGAGAAAAAGAGAAAATAAATTTAAAGTAATTTGGGTAGTAAGGAACTCAGATTAGGGAATATTAGGAATCATTTCATCAGTTCTCTGTGAGCTGAGCCTTGGATAAAGGTGGGAATTCAAATAGTTCTAGGAGAAGAAAGGGAATTCCAAGCATGAGACCAGCCAGTGAAGAACCAGTGGGACAGGACAGAAAGCCACCTATGAGGAAGAGTAATAAAGACAGCTTGGCTGGACCATGATGTCAGCAAACAGGAGTAGTGTGTAATAAGTCTGGCAAAGTAGGTTGGAGTCAAGTTATAAGGACCTTTGAATTCCAGAGGTATTTCTATTTGATCCCATAAGCAACAGAAAGTCACTTGAGCTTTTTTAATTGAAAGGGGGATGGATGTGAGCGAGTTTATGCTTCAGGGAAATCATTTTGGTAACTTTGTGCAGGATGAATTGGAGAGGGTTCAAACCTGAGCCAAGGAAATCAATTAGGAGATTCCTGTAATATCCAGAGGAAATTTTGCAATTCCTGCAAATCCAAGTGAAAGGTATGGAGGAATGAAACTATTAGTTATATGAGTTAGATGGAAGAAAGAGATCTGTGACACACAAAAGAAGAATGAAGAGATTTGGTACCTGATGGGCTGCCTAATGTTGGCCCAAAGGAAAGAACTGGAAGCAATGGTTCGACTTGCAAAGAGGCAGGATGCCATGAAAAGCTTTCTAATACTAAACCAACCTCCATTTCTGATGCGTAACAAAAGGGAGTTGGACTTCTTAGGTCCAGTGACTCAGAAATGGAAAAGAACATGTAATAAACACATATAATAAACACATGGCTGCCCCCAAATGAGAAAAATATCAAAGTTCTTTTTTTTTTCAAAAAGGAAGCATTGCATATATAATCCACCATTTCCTATTAATATTTAATTCCGATGAATTCAACAAGCATGTGTTAAGTTCCCATCATATACAAGGTACAACATTAGGTGGTGGGATTATAAAGTCAGGAATGAAAAACAGTGAGCCTTTCTTTTGGTGAAAAGACTACATTTTAACTAGGGTTTCATTTTTATGTTTATTTTTGTTTTGTTGTAATTTCAGGGGATCTTCTACAGAGAAACTACTCCCAATAAAGGCCAAAACTTCTGGGCAGTTACCTTATGATTTGATTTAAGTACCTGGCGTAATATAATTAACATGTTACCAAGATAAAATTTGAACCTAGGTTTTACTACCCCCCAAGAGAAGCCCCCTCCTTCATTCACTGTTATACCATCTTTCCAGTAAAACAAATTATATTAAATACTGTTTTTGTTGTGATATCTTGATTGTACATATAGACATTGGGAGGGATATTACAAATTGCATAGTCTTGTAATTTTGTTATAGAATCTGAAAATGATCACTGTATACACATACTGACTTGCTCATTAACATATGGGTAAAAAAATATTCCTTTCCTTCTCTCTTCCTCCATCTCATCCCAGCCTTTTTTCCAATTATTTGTCCCTTAATGGGCTACAATAGTCATTCACTGAAACTGAACCTTTCTGCAAAGTAAATTCTGCAAAGAGGATCACAAATGATGCTCTTAATTCTTTTCCTTTTCCTATTTCTGTGTCATATGCTATTAATTTAAATTGTGTATTTATATTATTTTTGCACATCAAAGCCCAGCAAAATACTAATAGCCCTCTTTAATGAATAAGTAGGGAAAATTGAATGCCTCAGTAGGCTTCTGAAATGTACCTAAGAAGACAAAAATCTCTAAGGCTGTATCCTGATTAATAATATCAATAATTCTATTTATATCTTGTCATTTCCCTCCCCCCCCCTCCTTCCTTTTCATTTTAAAATGAAAAAGAGAAGAGTCTGCAAATATTTGGGGCCTTTCTCTTTATCTCTTTAAAACCCTTGTCCTTTTCATGTTTTATCATGACTCCATTTCTGGCGTGGGAGAATCTGGCCCAGAGGCAGAGATGGAATTGAAAAGAAAAAAGACTGAAATCAATCTTGAGGAAATAGATAAGATTTTATCTTAAAACTGACCCTTTGCTGTAGATTAGGCAAATGTAGTTCTTTACCTACTACCATTTGTAGTTCTCATTCAATAGACCAAAAGCATCTTATCTTTCTCCAGGCTTTCCTGTATTCCTTCAACTATGTCTCATCTAAAGTCCTAGCTAAAGGGTACAAGAAATCCTTCCCTGTTCTGCATCTTAGTGTCTTCCCTCTGAGTTACCCCCAAGTTATCATGGGCATATGTATGTGTCTGGTATAATTGAAAATCTGTTACCCTAAAAAAGAACTACATTTCCTGGGAGCCCACTGACTTCCTGTTGTTATGTACTTCCTATAGACAGAGAATATTAGCGAGTGGGCGGTCCTCTTGGGCCTCTTTCATGGGCTTGCAGCCAGCATGAACTAATGATGAGCTAATCAGCCATGGGCCCGTGGTCTTTTATTTTTGTATCCTCTTTATTCCTTGATTTCTAATGATCATTAATAAATCTCAAAAATATAACATTTTTATTATTGACATTAATTTTAATTTTTACAGTCTATATTATTTATAGCTACTTGTTTGTGTTGTCTTTGTTAGACTGAGCTCCTTAAGGGCAGAGTCTGTGTTTTGTCTTACTTTTATTTTTTCAAACCATCAAAAATGATTTTATTGAACTAGAAAAAAAAATAACATTCATCTTGAAGAACAAAAACATCAAGACAATCAATAAAAATATGTGAAGGAAAGTGACTGAGCAATACCAGATTTTAAAGCATATTACAAAATGGGGGTTATGAAAACAACCTAGACCTCTCCAATAATTACTAAAATATTTACAGAAGGATTGTTTTTTGTACGAGCTAACAACAGGAAACCGAATGGGTATAAATGAATTAGGGAATGGTTGAAGAAGAATTCCATAAAATATTGGCATCCACAGAGATTAGCATAGTGCTGGCACATAGTAGGCATTTAAAAATGCCAGCTAGACTCACCATATCAGACAGCATATACAATATTTTTACCTAATAATCCCTGGGCTCTTGGCTGTGAGTAAAAAGCTTTATCTCATTTCCTCTTCTTTAGGAATTCTGATTTTTAATTTATTACTTAGTTTGAAATCTTTTTGGTGAGTCAATTTACATTGACATATATTTCTGTTTATTTTGCTTGGCATCAGCTCATATATACTTTACTTTATTCCCCTGAATTTCTCATATTCATTATTTTTAGAACATAATTTCCATATTCTATATGCTATCATTTCTATCATTCATTGGTTATTAATCTTAATCTTAATCATTGTGTATTCACTTGGTCTCCAATGCTTTGTAACCATGGGAAGGGCTGCTCTGGTCATTGTGATATATATCAAATGTGGTGTTTTCTCTTGGACTGCCTCTGGCTTCCTTTGGGCCAGTGGTGTGCCCAAGCCAGTTTAGTGAGTTTTTTAGTATGAAGATTAAATAAACACTGAATCGGGGTTGGATTTATTGATTGCCTAGACTTAAGAAAATGATGTAAAAATGTTAATTATTCACATTGAACTTAAAAGTATCTCCTGCCTGAATTTCATCACCCCATCCCACCCCAGAGACTCAGATGTTAACCATTTTCTAGTACATTCTTGCCTGAGGCATATGATCTGTTGTTGCATCTCTGGGTTGAAGGATTTGGGCTGTGGCAAAGGGATTTGGGGGCAAGCTTGACTTCCTGTCTCAGCCAGCAACTTGGGTTCTTTTAGCAAGAGGTTGGTGGAATGATTGGCTGACTCACATGTTGCTCAATTTAGGGGCTATGAGAAAGAGACAGACGAGAGAGGGAGAGATACAAGAAGAGACACAGAAAGTTACTGAAGACTCTAACATGAATGTGGACTTTTTAAAAAATTTTAAAGAGAGACAGACAGATGGACGGAGACAGAGGCAGAGAGAGAGAGAGAGAGAGAGAGAGAGAGAGAGAGAGAGAGAGAGAGAGAGAGAGAGAGAGAGAGAGAGAGAGAGAGAGAGAGAGGAGGGAGAGGGAGAGGGAGAGAGAGAGAGAGAGAGAGAGAGAGAGAGAGAGAGAGAGAGAGAGAGAGAGAGAGAGAGAGAGAGAGAGAAGGAGGGAGAGGGAGAGACTGACTCAGAGAGGAGGAAGATGATAGGAATAGCAGGATTATGGAGTTGAGATTTTGAGACAGGACAGGAATGTGATAGAAAGTAAAAAAGGACAGAGTGAAAAAATGAATTAAGTTGGTTATTTAGTGTTTTCAAAGTATCAAAAGATACAGCTTTTGGGATGGAAGACTAGTTTTGGAGTCAGGAAGTCTGGGGTTCAAGTCCTATCCATGCCACATACTGGCTGTGTGATTACAGACAAGTCACTTCATCCTTAATTGTCCTAAGTAACTCTCCAAAGACTATGAATTGTAAATAAGCTACCTATTTGCCCTGGTAGAGGGAGATGAATGGTAGGAATTTCCATACTGGAAATCCTCCTTTTTCCCATGTACACCCAGACCAGACAAAAGCAAAAAACAAACAAACAAAAAACCCCAACAGGAACTACCAAAGTCTAAATACTCCACTTTTTAGCTGATTGCCTCAACCCCCTGAAGATACAAATAGTCAAGGAGAAAAGAGACCTCAAATAAACTAACAGAAATTACAGTGATTCAACGATATCCTTTTTTAAAAAATCAAACAAAACAACAACCCAAAAAAGCCATCAAATCTTCCATGCTATTTTAACGTTCTATTTCTGAACCCTGGCATTAATAGAGATGAGAAAAGGAATCAAATGACTCTTTTGAGAAGGGGAAAGTAAATATGCCTCGACTTAAATCTTCCATTCTGTGAATGTTGACAAGTCGAGAGGAAGAAAAGAATATGCTGACATGCCCTTAACTAGAGAGAGGTGCTATTAGAACCCGCTGAGGCAGGACTGTCCCATGGCACGGGCTTGACAGGTGCAGTTGACACTCTCTGCCAAGGCCAGAGCCCATCTCAGCCATGCATTTAGCCTTCATTGGGGATCTGGCGTTGCCACTTCAACCCCAGCCACCTCGCGTGTTACTGAATTATGGGCTTTTTTAGTGACACAATATACAGGACTTTTATTAATGCATCCATCTTCTTTATGTTTAACTATAAAATATATGAGTCAGGAACTTTTTCAGATGTTCATAAAGGTCCCACGAATGTGTATTCATTCTGGGTAGACCCAGATCTGTGGACTCTGGCCAAATAGGCTTCCCACTCTACCTACCCATCCGAGAGCTCTGAGTAGAAGACGAGACCCATGGCTACACTGGGATGTGCTGGGCTCCTACTGAACTCATGGAGAGTTCGATTCTTTTTTTTTTCTCCTTTCCTGGTGGATTTTGAGTTCTGATCCATAAAGAACCGCAGTCAGGTTTTCTAGAGCTTGGACCAGGTATAACTTTTCCTACCACAATTATCCCTAAAAATTGCCTGCCTCTCTGGAAGGGAAACAAGGTATTCTTTGTAAAGGACTTGGCACCAGAACAGAGCCATAGTAGTAGGTACTTAATAAGTACTTGTTTTCTGGAGGGAGATAGTTGGTACAGTGGATAGAGCACCAGGTCTGGAGATGGAGGAGGGATGAGGGTTCATAACTAGTCTCAGACTCTTCCCATCTGTGTAACCCTGGGCAAGTCACTTAACTCTGCTTAGACCTTGCCCTTCTGTCTTAAAGGGTTATTGCTAAGACAGAAATTCAGGGTTTGAAAATAAATAACAACAAATATTTGTTCCCTTTCCATTCCATTGCTCCAGGTCATCTCCATGGATCTTCAGGAAACAAGGTATTTGCTCAGTTATTCTAGTACAAGAGTTCTTATTCTGAGGTCTTTAGGAATGTATGAACTGGAATGGGAAGAAATTGCATCTTTATTTCAATGGGATGGGTTTCCTGGGTCATTTTATGCATTTTATATTATACCTAGAAGTAAAATTCTGAGAAGGGTTCAACTTCTGCCTGCCAAAGAGGTCCATGAAATAAGAAAAAAAGTGGTTCGGAGATCCTGCTTTGGTCCTGTGCATGGAATCTTCATGGATCCCAAGAGTTAACATTACACAACTAGAGGATCATATCCGAGTCTCCTCACCTCCAGTTTCTCCCTGCGCAGATGTCCGATGGAGAGTCTTAAAGCTCAAATTCCCCCGTGATGTGCTTCTGCTCAAGAATCTTCACCATCTCCTTCTTCTCAGGGGATAAAATGCAAATGGGTCTGCTTGGTGCTTTCATCTCCATACAGTCTGGCTCTAGTTTGTCTTCTCACATTAATTTCATATTTTTATATCCCAGCCAAACTGGTTGGATGGATATTTCCAGTATTTTAACCCAATGTGTAGCAGATAATGAATGAATAAGTGGTTCTTGAGTGATGCATTGAGCTGTTCTCATTCCCACCCCTGGAATGCTTTCCTTCTCATTGCTACCTTTTGGATTCTTAGAGTTCCTTCAAGATTCAGTCAATCAATCAACCAACAAATTTTTATCATGTGTCTTCTATGGGCTTGGTGCTATGCGAGGGTCAGACTCAATCCCAATGCCCTCCCTCCATAGAGCTTTTCTTTGGTACCCCATTTTCCTGAAATTGCTTTCATGTCGATATCTTTTCTTCCCAAAAGACTAGAAGCTCTCTGAAGACAAGGACCGCTTCATTTCTGTCTTTGTAACCCCAGAACCCAGCACAGTGCCTTGCATGTAACAACTTGATAACTACTTAAAAAAATATGAATGTACTCCTATGTACCACCAGGAATCTGAATAATATAAGGACGATTATCAGAAAGAGGCAGGCTTTGGGACAGGAAATTTCTGAGTTCTAATCTTATCTTTGTTAGTTTGGGGACAAATGGCAAGTCATTTCTATTCTCTGAACCTCAACTATCTCATCTGTAAAGTGAAAAAGTCATATTTGCTTTGTCCAAGGTTACATAGGTCCTATGTTGCAGACTAAGGACATGAACTCCGATCTTAAGACTCGAAATCCAGAGACATGGTTAAATTTAAACACATTGGATTTCCATAGAGTTTTGTAGTCTTGGATATCCTTGGCACAGAAGACATATTTGGATTTTTAAGGCTCATTCTCTTTCTAGTTAAAAATCTCTTCCTAACAACAGAAAATCAGTTGTTCAATTCTGAGAATGCCAGTGATTACCTGGGTGGGGCCCTAATTTAGTAAAAACAATTTAAAATTCAGATTATAGCAAAAATTAAAATGCCTTGCATTGAGATCCTTCCCTGTCAGGGGATATTTTACAATAAAACAGTAAAAGAAAAAAAAGAGACTAGAAACTAGATTATCTAAGGACCTTGATTAGGTCTTTATTGGCTCCATTTGTTTGCTTTTTATAGAACTTTGTACCTTATAGACACAGTACAAAAGCTCCCTTCATTTTGTTCTTTTAAATTTCCTAAGATTCTCCAAGTACAATTTTTTTAAAGGAGGTTTACTTTTTAAAGAAAAAGGTGTTTATATTTAGCCATGAAAATCACCTGTTGTTCCCTAAAGAGTCCTCAGTTTTAAATTCAGTTTCCACCCCATATCTTGAAATTTAAATACCAGTTTCCCATTTAGGGAAGAAGTAACAAAGGCCTGGGTAGTCTCCTATAATCCACTTGCTATTGTTCTAACCGAGTTAATTTTATTCATCCATAGCTCTCCTGCCAGCTGAAGACAACAAATAGTGACATTAATTTAGAATATAGCAGCACATGTGTGTACAGGCCCCAGAGAAATGGAACCACTAAAAACAATGTTTTTCCTTCTGAAGGGTTTTAGGGTCTGGCCAAAGGGCTGTGGGTAGGAGGTGGTCTAGCTTTCTTTTGTAGCAGTCAAAATTCCTTCTGCTTTTTTGTCCTTTTCTTGAGTCAAAAGGTAGGAGGGCAAGGCGTATGGAAGGGGCAAGAAGGTAGACCAGGACACCAACTAGCCAAAAGCATCATCTACTTTTCTAAGGATTCCATTATGGTATGAAAAGTTCTTCTCTACTTCCAATCCCCCTTTCCTAACAGAATATATACTTTAGGAAAAGCAATCCTAAGATTCTCCTTCCTCCCCCCATATAATGCATTGTTGGCCCTTGATGAATCCACATTCATTCATTCATTCATTCTCATTTCCTCTTAAGTGAAAACACTCAATTTGGAATCAAAGGATATGACTTTGCATCTTGCCTCTGCTAGTTATGACCTGTATCACCTTGGGCAAGTCCCTTGATCTTTGGGCCTCAGTTTCCTTATATGTAAAATGAGAGGAGTTGAACTAAAACTTTTTTTGCCATATTTAGATCCTATGTTGATTAATATCAGTACATATCAAAGGACTGGATTGAAAAGTACAGGGAAGCAGATATTCACTTTTAAAAAATTAAAATGAATCTGTTAAAAAGCAAATGAAAAGAAAATAGCCACCATTTACATAGGGCTTTAAGTTTTGCAACCATTGAATTTTATGCCATCTTATTGATTATGAGCTTGTTAGACAATGCTATTATTATCCCTATTTTACAGGTGAAGAAACCAAGGCACAGAGATATCAAGGAGCTCACCTAATGTCTCAAGTGTCAGAGGCAGATTCTGAACTTGAGTTTTCCCTGAGTCCAAGTTTAATACTCTCTATACCACACAAATTCTTTGAAATACCCATACTGATTACTGCTCTACCCTGACACTAATATTTGTACCCATTTCATTCATGAGCAGTTTAAAATGTTTTTAAATATTCTAATGACTTTTAAAAAAATAAACAACCAAATGAATGAATGAATGAATGAACACAAATAAATGAATAAATGAACAAATAAATAAATGAATGAATGAATAATTAAACAGATAAATGAATGGATAGCTAAATAAATAAATGAATGAATGAATGAATAAATAAATGAATGAATGAATAAATACATGAGAACCTTGGCCCAGGATGAAGCCAAAAGAGAGCTAGACAGATTTGTTTTGTGTGCTGGCTCAGCTTCTTTCTAGCTATGTCATCTTGGACAACTCATTTTATTTCTCTGAGTCTCATTCCCATCTTGGATAATGTCAGGATGGTAGGAGATGTTGTCTCAAAACCTTGTGATGTCAGCATTCCTTGATTTGAATCTTTCATTTGGATATTCCCCAATCTGAGCACTTGTAGTCTATAGTAGTATAGAAGGGGTTCAAGGTGGATGGCATGTTATTGTTCCTTTGCTGTGGCTGGTTATTGGTCCACTTACTCAACTCTATGATAGAAGAAAAGATCAGAATTCCCTTCTAGACTCAGTCTGCTGTTACAAGGGAATCACTTTAAAAGACTGATATATATCAATTTAAGGTCGCCAAGGAATTCAGCTATGTAATTCCTTAATGAAAACTCAAGTCTGCAGTAAATCTTTTATGGAGTTTAATTACAATAGGAGGAAGAAAGGAATTAGAGATAGAGAGAGAAAAGGGAGAGAAGGGAATAGGGCTTAAATACCCCTTCTGTTTAGGCTGGGCCAAAAGGCCCAAGCCCTTAGATAGCTGGGGCAAAGAAAAGAGATCAGTCCCTATTACTCACGTGACCAAAATGGAGAAACAGTCTCCGGGGCCCCCACCTTCAGCTTCCTTCAGCGCAAGCTTCTCAGAGCACACCGCAACCACTCCGGCCAACTCCTCAACCACCCCCCAAGTCTTCAGACCCCCCTGATCTTTAAGGAAACCATCCAAGTTGCCTCCCCTCAGTTCTCACATCTACCAATCACTGTCCATCAATTTCCCTGTGCCAATGGAGGCTCTAGCTTAACCCAGGACCGCCCAGAGGCTTTGCACATGTCTGTTGAAGCTCATATTTTCAAATAATTAAATCTTTGCTCCTTTGCTACAGCCCTTTCTAAATCCTGTTAACCTGAGTAGGGTAGAGATTGGAATAATTAAATTTTGATCTAGGCTGCAGCCCTTACTCAATCCTGTTAGGACTGAGTAGGGTGGAGATTGATTCCAAGTATCTCCATTGTATCAATTCTAAAATCAATCATGACTCAAAGAAATTCCTGTTCTATGCTTAAGCATAGGTCAAAGTCCTTTCCATTGTTCAGCAAAAGGTTTCTGTCCTAAAGTAATCTTTAGAAGGGAAGGAGAAGGAACCTCCCATGCCAATGGGATTCACATTCCAATAGTCAAGACCCACTATCAATAGGAAATTTTTCAAGTATGAAATTTCCCAATGGTGAAATTTCCAACATTTATAAGTCTAAGAAATTTTGAGGTTTACACTGCATAAGTGTGAGTATGTGTTTCCCCTCCCCAGGCAAAATGGCATCGAAAAATGCCATTCTACACATGCAAGAGATGGTAGACCATACAAATTCTCTGAAGTAGACCAGAAAACATTATGAGATCCAGTAGAAGAAAAAACCAAACAGACCAGAAAGAAGCATCCCCGGTAGATGGCTGATGCTCAGTTTTTTGGAAATCTTGAAAATACAGAATCTCTTCCCTGCCACCATAATGCATATAGATAGCTCCACTTTCCTCTCCATCCCCATCTGCTTGTCTGGCCAGCCAGTGAGTAAGCCAGGGCATCTCGCCATCTACGTGTCACTGCCCATATCTCTCTTACCTGCAGACACACAAACATGCCATGGCACACAGGCACATGCACTCATACACACATACTTTACCTCTTGCTTTTGGCCATCATTCAAATCAATGATATCATTACTTCTGGAGAGAGTGTGTTCTGGACATCCACTCACCATTTCTGTGGCTCCTCAGGCTAAAATGCCTTCCTGGCTGGCCCTTCTCTCTGTGCCATCTTCCCCATTAAAATTTCAAGTTTCTTTAAGATCAAAGATTTTCTTTTTTTTAACACATTCGTGGCACAAATAAATGCTTTTTCATTCATCATTCAATCATCCATTCACTCATTGAAGAATCTTTCCTCTTTATCCCTAACTTTGAAGATCACAGGCATGGGATGTTGTTTCCTCTGCAGAATTTCCTATTTCCCACAGGGCCAAAGCATTTCTAACTTTATGTAAATGGTAGCTTAGCATTCAAGTTTGCCAAAATATCTGTCTTTCTCTTGTTTTTCCATTAGTTTCCTCCTTGGAGCTTCTCATCCTTTTAGGTATCTAGAACATTCCTTCCTGACTTTTTTCTCTTCTTTCCCTCTACCTTCTGAGTGCATTTCCCCTCACTATCCAGGTTCACACCACCACCACCCCTCGCTGCATTTTTCTTCTCTCTTGTAACCTGGGAGGCCACCAAGGCAGAGAAGTTCAGCTTGGAGGGGAGAATGAGGGAGGGAGAATGG
The DNA here is from genome assembly GCF_027887165.1 of Monodelphis domestica. Classification (NCBI taxonomy): domain Eukaryota; kingdom Metazoa; phylum Chordata; class Mammalia; order Didelphimorphia; family Didelphidae; genus Monodelphis; species Monodelphis domestica. The sequence goes on along the minus strand of NC_077233.1, from coordinate 21,001,012 downwards.
CTCAGTGACAGATCCTCTGGGGGAAACATCTGTGGGCTGCTGTAGCAGCTGCAATGAGTCACACTTCTGCCTTTTCTAGAATCAGAGAGTTTCCTGCTTTCCATAAGCCCCTTTGTCTTTGGTGCTTGAGTCTACAGGGGCTCATCTTTGCAAGCTGGCCACCCACCTGGCAGACCTCATCCTCTTAGACCCAGGAAACGTTGGAGCTACATCTCACTGTCATCATATAGTTTATTTTCTTCCTTGCTCAGTTATTTAAAGCAATGCTCTAGGTCCTGAAGAAGTCAGCCTTCACTGCCCAGGTTTTTCTGAATTTTAGACATAGAACTGGAAGTGTAACCTTAAAAGGGGGTTGTCACATTTTTGTCTGGTCCCTCCAACTTCCTAGGTCTAGGATCAATCACGATGGGAAATGAGTATCCTTTGGGACCTTTGGAGGCTTTCCAGGAGAATTAAGTTATTACTTTTAAAGGAAGCCCAAATAAACATGGTAGCATATAATTAAAATATAAATATATATACCATGTATTTGTATTTATGTATTTTATTTAGATCTGTTTCTCTTCTCCCATAGAATATAAGTTTTTTGAGGCCAAGAGACTTTTTCCTAATTCTATCTTGATTTTACACAGCTTCTAACAGTGTCTCATGTGTAGTGGGTACCTAGTAAACCTTGTGGATCGATTGAAGGATTCCAAGTTTCATGGTTCTAGACTCACTTTTCACTATGGAAAGCTAGAAGCAAAAAGGATTAATGCCAATGGGAAGGGGGCTATAGATTCCATTAGGTTCTCTTGAAGTTAATTTGGAGGATAAAACATCCTATATTTGGACCAATCTGGCATACTACATAGAATCAAGGAGAAGGTGTAGCAGTCCACCCCTAGCTATGGGCAAGGGAAACAGTTGGTATGTACAGATTGCCTTAGAAGAGAGCATGCTCAGTCTTGAGCATGCTCAGTATTGCACATGGCTGGGAAAGCCTCTGACCCTTGACCCCAGCTTCCCCCAGGTTAGGTGGGAACACAGGTTTCTTTGTGCTCACCTGGTTAAGAGAAACCACACCTATACCTTGTCATTAACCAATGAGAATCATCCCTATGTACTGTGTATATTTGCATATCAAAGACTATATTTAGCCCAGCAAGCTCTGCCTCTCTCTCTCTCTCTCTTTCAGGCTAGCTGATGGCTGTCCTGGCAGGAGCTTGGCCTCTGGCCAAGCTCCATCTTTAAACCTTCTCTATCTCTCTCTTTCATCTCTCCGACCTGTGTGGTATTAAATGTGGATCTCTGGACTGGTAAAAGCCTTTGGAGTGGTCCTTTGATCAAAGCTTGGCTGTGGCTTATGGAAAATTAATAAAGACTCATTCCTGCCACCTCATATCTCTAATTTGACTCCATCATCCCCCTTATGGTATCTAAAACTTCTGTCCTGTCTCTGTCTTCCTACCTTAAAGCTTCTCTCCCCTCTGAGGAAGCTTTAGAAGGCTTTTGAGAAAGTTGACAATCACTAAGTGAATTGAGATTTTTTTTTCCCACAATATGGTAACTTTCCTATAGATAACACATATGAGGATTTGGGGGAAGAACAATAAAATGTTATATCTGGCCTATTTACTGTAGTAATAGAGGAATGAGAGTAGGGAAGGAGAATCAAGGGAATGGGAGGAAAAAAATCAACATTTTATTAGGTTTGTATAGTTTTTTGAAGATTTTATTTATTTATTTATATTTTTAGTTTCATCTGGAAATAAGTTTTGCCACTTGTTTACTGACATTTTAGTATTTGGATTTTCTCTTCCATCTTCCCTTTCTCTTCTCCTTGAGGTGGTAAAAGAGTCCAATAGAGTAGTTATACCAGTACTTTTTTCCATACCTGATAGAAGACTCATTTCACATATACTATAAAAATCTCATCAAGGAAATAAAATGGAAGATGGCATGCTCTGATCTTCACTCAGACTCCAACAGTTCCTTCTTTGGCTGAGGATAATATTTTCAAGGCATTAGGGAGAAGTGGCATGATATGGTGACCAAGAGTCAGAAGAGCCTGAATTCAAGTGGCTATGATATATATGGATGTTTTGGACTTTGCCAAGTCACTCAATGTCTCTTTGTCTCAGTTTCCTCAGTTGTCAAATGGGGATCATGATAGGATCTACCTTATAGGGTTCTTGTCAGGATCAGATGAGATTCTATTTGAAAAGTGCTCAGGACAGTGCTTGGCACAAAGTAATTACTCTATAAGTATTAGTTATTATTATTATTATTATTATTAAGATTATGCATGCAAATATGAACCTGTAGAGGGATTTGTATCAGAGCACCCAACAACTAGATCAATGAAATCATGCACAAAGTGAAAAAATGGGGAGAGAAAAAGAATAGCTAGTATTTAGATAACCCTTTAAGGTCTGTTCCATTTCACCTGTCCCCGAATGATGGTTAGCACATCCACCATGTTCTATTAGTCAGGGTTTAGATAATTCATGTATTTTTTTATTTTTCTTATCGATACAGGAAAACCTTTTCAAATGTTTGACCTAGTTTCTGTGCCTGGCACATAGTAAGCATTAGATAAGTTTGATGCTAGTCGTCATCACTGCGTGGTCGCCAGCATCATCCGTCATGGAGTCTTTCGCTTTCACAGTTTTTCAGGTGTATAGCTGGGGCCCTGCTCATTCCTGAGAAGCTGCCCACGAGAATATCAACGATCAGCAAAGGGCAGAAAGGCAGAACCAAAATTAATATTAAGAGAAGCCCATGCAAAGTGTGTGCAGAATCCCATTGTATGGATGGGTCCCATCCAGAAGGAATTTTCCATGGGGAGGGAAAGGGAGAGACTGCCCTGGCAGTAGAAGCATCTGATACATGGCTGACATCCATGCGGATGGGTCCATCCCCTGGGCTGCTACCCTGTGGGCTCCTGCACCTGCATGCCTTTGGAGTTTGTCAATGTATGACATACAGTGTGGCTGTGGCATATAAACAAATCTTTCCTCTGCATCCAAGCTTTAGGGAGAAAAAGGCATTTTGCCTCTTTGCCTCTGCTGGTTTTTGCTGCAAAATGCTTCACTTTCCACTAACCTGGGGCAGGGGGGTATCCTGGGGCTCTAGGTTCCCTCATCAGGTCCCTACTGGGTACTCATTCCATTCTCAAGCTTCAGGATATTTTGGTCACTTATTTTTTTCATTATAAGACTTCATTATATAATAAATTATACAAATAGTATAATTTTATTATAATATTTCATTATATAATAAATCATATAATTTTATATTTTATTAGGTAATAAATTAGATAATTTTATCATAATATTTCATTGTATAATAAATTATAAATTAAGTGTCATATTTTAATATATAATTATTTATGTAATTATATAATATATAATATATAATATATAATAACATAATTAATATTAAAATAGATGGTTTTAATTATATTTAATTATATAATAAATTATAAAAATTAAATATTTTTCTTTATATTTAATTATAGAATAAACATCCTAAAAAGATAAAACCAGACCTACACAATTATAGCCAATGTATACATATTTAATTCTACTGATTTTATTGCATCATTTCATATAGGTTTTTCTACTTTTCCTTTGTGATTCATATCGATCCTTTTTTTTTCTTCAGTTCACATCTATGATTTTATGATTTTGTGGGGAATAGCATCTACCCATACACATTCTCAAACCTTATGTAGTTTACAGGACTTGGAAGTAATCTGGGCTACTCAAAGGTTATATGACTTGTCCAAGGTCATATAGCTAGCATGTGTGTCAGAAGTGAGACTGACCCCCCCTACCCCTAGTGAGACCCTTTTGTAGAAGTTATTTTTCTACTCACTTTGCCACATGATTTCATATTTTTTAGAATATTCTAATATCACATTGAATTAATTATTAGTTAATAATTTAATATAATTTAATAATAAGAAATTGATAATTAAATAATCGATATGTTGGTCAGGGGGCAGCTAGGTGGCTCAGGGGATTGAGAGCTAGAGACGGGAAATTTCGAGTTCAAATGTGGGTTTAGACACTTCCTAACTGTGTGACCCTGGGCAAGTCACTTAACCACCATTGCCTGGCCCTTACCATTCTTCTGCCTTGGAACCAATACTTAGTTTTATTTTTGAGACAGAAGGTAAAGGTTTAAAAAAAATAAAATTTGTTAAAATGGGGTCCATAGGCCTCACCAGAGTGCCAAGGTGGCCTTTAACCAACCAAAAAGGCTGACTCCCTGGTATAGATATTTACAGAGTATTGTTTTTAAGATGGAAGGCAAGAGTTTATGGTGGGGGTAGGAATATATATGTATATATATTATATATATATTTATCATTCATCCCTTGTTTTACTTCCCAAAATATTGGCTCTTATTTTTTGCTATTGCCAACAAAGCAGCCTCTTAATTTTTCTGTATAGGTAGCTCTTTTGTTTTTCCTTTTTGTAACTTTTAAAAGATAAAGTCTTCACAAGAAATTCAGTGAAAACATAGGGCACCTACATCAGTTTTATGACCATTTATTGCCCATCTCTTTTCCAAAACCTTTGCCCTAGTCTGCAGTCTCACAAACAATGTATCAGAATGCCTGTTCCCCCCTGTCCAGTTCCATAATACTGGATGTTACCTATTTTTTCATATTAAAAGAAGAGGAAAAGGTCATCCAAGAAAGGTCTGCTGGGAAGAGAAGGTGGGCTGGTCACAGGATCAGGGTGAAAGAGGACCAGAATATTCTCAGACTGCCAGGAGAAAGGAGATGCAGGATGGACTTCCTGTGGGGTACTCTTTGGGGTGAGGTCAGCCAAGTGTCCTGCATTTAGTACTATATTTGGAACATAGTAAGAGCTTAAAAAATGACGATCAGCCACCTGACCGATGAGGGCCAGAGTCACCCAGGACAAGGAGCCCTGAGTTCTTTGGGTTCTTCATTGTTGGAAGAACCTTCAAAACTGGAGAAAACAAGGTATTATTTTTCATATTGTCTTTTTTTTGTTTGGGGTACTTTTAAATGATTGATTTAATCATTAATTAATTAATTTAAATGATTAAATTTTTAAATGATGCTAATAAATGAATCATGTTTTCAATGGAAGCTGAAAGAACCTTGAATTTCAATGCAAGAAACCTTTATTAGAATCCCACTTCAGGCACTTACCACCTCTAGCACAGGAAAACCACTTCTCCATACTTTGAGCCCTACTTTTCTCATCTGTAAAACTGGGAACACCACGTAGGTAGGAGTGACCTCACTGGGTGGAAGGGACAAGTGAAGGAGGTAATTCATGCAAGGTGCTCGGTGAACCTTCAGCATTCTAGAAATGTCAGCCCTTGTTATTGGCCCCTGGCCAGTGGCCAAGGCCATCGTCAGATGGATGTGTACATAGGCTTTATCCCTCTGTGCCAAGAGCCTTCTGGGAAGCCTGGTCATTTTTCTCTGGAAATAAAGTAGTCCAGGTTCTTTCGATACATTAGTCTCTGCTAGGTTTTAAATACACTATTATGAAGAGGTTCAAATTCTAAAATGTGTCACCACTTTCCAGCTTGTCAAAAGGTTCGTTGGTGACTTCCAAACTTTTCAGTGGATGAGGACAGAATGTTTTCACCCAGTGGTCCTGCTGAACAATAATGCATTTTTTGTCAGTATTATCCTTTATGGGATTCATGAAAGACAAGGATCAAGCCTTTGTCTGTCATCTAATGTCCCTGCTCAGAGGTGTACATTGTAATTTCACTAATGTAGCCACTTAGGCCTTCCAAAGTGCCATTACAGTGAGGAGAAATAGTTAAGTTCCTTCTTTTTGTTTAGCTTTATTTGTCACATCTTCCCCCATTCTAAGGTATCATTGCCCAAAATAGGTGCACATTTGCAATGATGCCATTATCTTTGAGCCTACCGTGTCCTGTAGAGCAAACCCAGGTCCATGTCATTATTTCTAGTGTAATGGCCAGGATTCAACCAACCAATAATCCCAAATACTCTCTTTCAGCACTTAAGTCCCATTAGTTTTGTAGTCGATATAGCAGCATGTCAAGGTTTGGTATTTCACAGTTTTTACGACATGGGCATGTTCAACGGGCTGTAGAGTGGTTACCTCGGATCCTGGTGGCTCGTCTTCCCACATAGTTATCTCTTCGAGTTAAGGCACTGAGGTTTATGGGCATGCAGGACCGATGCAATGGGCTGGTGGGTGGCAACAGAGATAACATTGCCCTTGTTACACAAGATAAAATTTGAAGGAACCCTTGTGAAGTACCTAGAAGTAAGTGGTTGGATGGCACTCGGGTGGTGGATCACAATTAAATTCTATTCAAAGCCAATGTTCTCCAGGGAAGTGTCTCATTGATTCTGCCTTCACCCAAATCCCATTCCATCTTAGAAGACTCACAGAGGTCACACAAGCAGAGATCTCCATGATCGGCTTCTGAGAAAGCACCCAAGAACAGATTTTTCAAGACAACAAAGAATTCAGAATGAAGAGAAATCATTCCCTGGACCACTCAGGTGCAGTTTTGGAAGGCTATCAACACAATCCGGATGTCACAGTGGTTCAAAATTGAACGCCTCAGATGCTGAGGATTGGTAGTAAAAGTCATATAATTATTCTGATTTGTTTAACTCCAGCTGGGCTCTTTCTGCTACTTGGAGATGCCTTGACTCATCTCTCATCAACTGCCCGTGAATTTCCCCTAGACATTCTAAACCATTTCTACTCCCATCTGACTCTTCTTTTGTTCCATCAGTAGCTCTCTTCTCTGCTTCAAAAACTCATTATATCTTCAATCATCATTTCTTTGTTTCTTCCTCCCTCTTCTTTCTTCCAAGGCTAACCAATTTTCTTGGGCTTTTATTCTTCCCTTTTTCCTCCATTAGAATATCAGCTCACTACTCTCAGCAATACAGTGATCCACAACAACCCTGAAGGACTTAGGACAAAGAATGCCATCTACCTCCAGAGAAAGAACTGTTGGAGTCAGAATGCAGATCAAAGCACACTCCTTTGCACTTTAGTTTGTGTTTTTATTTGGGGGTTTTGGTTTGATGTGAGTTTCTCTTATAAAAATGAACTATATAGAAAAATAGTTTGCATGATGATACATGAATGACCCAGTTGAAATTGCTTACCATCTCTAGGAAAGGTAGGGGACAGGAGGGAGAGAGATAATTTAAATGATGTCACTTCAGAAAATTTATGTAGAAAATTGTTATTACATGTCATTGGGAAAATAAATATCTTTACCAAAAAAAGGATATAAGCTAACATCTCTGAGAGTAGGAATTATTGTGTTGTTTTATTTATATTTTCCCTATTTAGCACTGTACCTGGCACATAGTAGGATCATAATGAATACATATTTAATTTAATTGTTTAATTTCTTATCTCCTATAGTCAATCAGTCCACAAAAATGTATATGCTCTGTCAGGCATTGTCCTAAAGATAGTCCATTATATTCTCTGACCTCTCCAGTCTCTCCCTCTCTCTTGGTTCCTTTCTTTTGACCTATAATACACATTTTTCCTGTGCTAACACCCAATATAAATCCTTGACCTTGATACCTTGATGAGTTCCCATTCTAAGTCTCTCTTCGCTTTCTCTGCCAGGCTTTCAGAAAGAGAAATCAACACTCACTACCTCAACTTCCTTATCATCCACCTCACTCAACCTTTTAAAATTTATCTTTCATCCCCACCATTCTACCACCAAATTGCTGTCTCTGAGGTCAGTCAATCACCAAGCTCAGTGGCATTCTCTCAGCCATCAGCTATAGAGTCTATCCATCATTAGCTCATTTTGACCACACTTTTCTTCTTGATACTCTCTCTTCCATTGAATTCAATGACACTGAGTTTCCCCAGTTCTCCTTCTACCTCTCTAAGCATTTGGAGTCTTTCTTCTGTAGACTCTTCTCCTTCTTTATCTTTACATAAATACTCCAGAGCAGCTATAGTCTTATCTACAGAAAGATGAAAAGATCCTAAAGAACCAAGATGAAAACATAGCTAGAGTGGATTAAATATAGAGCAATTCTGAAGGTATGAAAGGATTATTTTATAAGAAATCTGAAGGAAGGGAAGATACATAAAGTCATGGAAAAAATTGCAAAATTTGATCCAGGAAAAAGGTGGCTGAGAAAATATCTGTAACTATTGATCTATGTACCCAGTCTCTCATCTGTGAAAAAAAAAAACACAATGTCCCAGTGTTTTCTTCTTATAGAGACATTAAAATATTCATCTTGGTCAGTTATCACCAAAAAAGAAAATTCCACTTCAATCTGAGGTCCAAATACAAATGAAGAACAGGCTGACACCTGACTCCTTTCCCTCTCACACTGGAACAAAAGCCCAAGAAACCACTCACCGAAGACCACAAAGGATGAAGTGCATGAGTTGGAGGACAGGACATTGGAACTGTCCAAGTGATAGATCAGACAAGACTGAGAAGGGTGACATTGGTTTTCACCATGAGCAGAAAAGGTGGTTTATACCTTGTCTCCCTCCTCATCCTTTCCACCCTTCCCTCCTTCTACATAGATATTTATTCCTGACTGTAACCCTCAGGAGAGGCAGGGTGGTAGACAGGACTAATTCAAAGTGTAAATTTTAAAAATTAATGTTCAATACTCCAAGTATTATATGTATAAGATTTATTAATAATAAAACTTGAAGTAAAGGAAAATAAAAGACTAGAGAAACAGAGAGAGCTCTCCAGCCTCACCCATGTAAAAGAACTCCACGGAGGTGTTACCCACAGCTTAAAAAACAATCATGAAGGAAGGGAAAAGGATTCTTGCAAAAAGAAAAGAATTCTGGGAGATGGAGTCCAAAGGAAATTTCCATTTATACAGAAGCCAGTTAGAATGAACCAAATGGGAGTAGACATTTGAGGGATTCAACATTCAGTAGGATGAATCCCTTTGATTCCCTCTCTTTCTAAAGCCTAAAGAACTTCTTGCAGACCCAACTGAATCTCTGACCCCACAAAATGGTTTCAGGCTCAAAAACCCCAGATATACAGTTAAAAACAGAACGGTGGGCATGGAGGGTGACCTATTGTGCCTCCCTGTCTGTGAATTGAAAGCATTCATAAATGAAGGTATTAGTAGGGAATAAGGAGGCTTTTTGTAGTGATAGTCCACAATGAACTCACATCCTTATTTTTTCTTGGCATTTAGAGATTCCCAAGCTTCTTTTCTCAAATGGATTCTTTAATCAGGAAGTTGTTGTTCAGCCATTTTTGGTCATGTTTGACTCTCCATTTGGGATTTTCTTGGCAGAGACACTGGAGCAGTTTGCTCTTTTCTTCTCCAGCTCATTTTACAGATGAGAAAATTGAGGCAAATAGAGTCCAGGATCATGCAGCTCATAAGTGTACGAGACCAGATTGGAATTTGGGAAGATGAATCTTCCTGACTTGAGATCTGGTGCTCTCTCCCCTGGACCACTTTGCTGCTCCTCTAGCCTGGAGTTTAAATCTTGTCTCAGACATTTATTCCCTGTGTAACTTTGGGAAAGCCCCTTAAACCCAGATTGCCTCAGTTTTTTCAAGTGTAAAATGGGGATAATATTAACAATAATCTTCCAAGGTTATTGTTTCTTATAGTTATTTGTGGCCTTATCTTGTCTCTCCCTTGCTAGGTTATAAATTCCTTGAAGGCATGGACTGAGCCTAACTTGTCTGTTTCCATCAGTGCTTTGAATATTGTAGACACTCGATAAATATTTGTTTAACTGAAACACGGTTTACCCATGGTTAAACTGACAGTTCCAGTGGGGAAGTAGGGAAATCACTTAGAATAAAGATAAATAGAAATAAAAATCACGATAAATGTAAAAAATCTACACATCTGGAATCTTTAACTGAGCATTGGTATGATTTAGTGGAGTGGATAAAGAGCACAATTTGGAATTTGAAGAACTGAGTTCAAATCCTGCCTCAGAAATTTACTGTCTGGTCATGGTTAAGCCACAAAGTCCATGTGCCTCAGTTATCCTATCTGCCAATTGTGGATAATAGTACTTGTATTTCTCACCTCATAGAGTCGTTGTGCAGGAAAAACCTTAGAAACCTTTAAAAAGCACTTCATCCATGAGTTGTTATTATGATTGGAACAGGAATTTCCTTGAAGTTTTCACTCTGTCTAAACAAGGTTTGACTATTCATGTGAATAGTGTAATGTTTAAACAACTTAAGGGGAAAAAAAACTGCTCAAGCATTATAGAAGCAACCATTTACATCTAAACAGTTCCTGTGCTAATGACAAATCATTAAACTCTGTTCATTGAAGCAGGTCCCTTAAGGATGTGGGTTAAAGCAACACCATTAGTCTGGGTTGAGTGACCAGATGTACGGAACCACTTATGCAGCCAGTCACTGGCGAGAAAGCAAAAATTCAGCAGCTCACCCTCAAGCATCATCTCACATTTACACTGCTTGCATCTTCTTGTGTGCAGGGTTGTTTACAGATTATCTCCCCCACTAGAATGGAAGCTGCTTGAGAGCAGGGACCATGCTGTTGCCTTTATTTCCCAGTGCTTAGCATCATGCTTGGCCCGCAGTAAGCTCTTAATAAGTGCTTAGTAACTTCAAATGGTCAACGCTTATTAAGTACCTGCTAGTGCCCCGTATATACAAGGCACATATTAAGTACCTACTATATACCAGGCATTTATTAAGTACCTACTACTTATATACAAGATACTTATTAAGTACCTACTAATGCCTACTATACACAAGGCACATATTAAGTACCTACTAGTATCTACTATATACCAGGCATTTATTAAGTACATACTACTTATATACATGATACTTATTAAGTATCTACTAGTGCCTACTATATACCAGGCATTTATTAAGTACATACTACTTATATACAAGATACTTATTAAGTATCTACTAGTGCCTACTATATACCAGGCATTTATTAAATACCTATAACTTATATACAAGGAACTTAAGTATCTACTAATGCCTATTATATACCAGACATTTATTAAGTACCTATTACTTAAATATAAGGCATTTATTAAGTACCTACTAATGCCTACTATAGATAAGGCACTTATTAAGTACCTACTACTTATAGACAAGGCACTTATTAAGTACCTACTACTTATATACAAGGCACTTATTAAGTATCTACTAGTGTCCACTATAGACAAGGCATTTATTAAATACCCATTAATGCCTACTATATACAAGGCACTTATTAAATATCTATTATATTCAAGGCACAGTGGATAGAATGCTAGACCTGGAGTGAGGAAGACCCAAGTTTAAATCTGTCCTCAGACATTTACTAGCTATGTGACCCTAGGCAAGTCTCTTAATCTTTTACCTAAGTTTTTGAGGATAATACTAGCATCTACCTCCTGGGGTTATTGTGAGGATAAAGCAAAATAATATTTGCAAATCTTAGACTACTCTATAAAGGCTAGGCTTTTATTATTATTATTATTATTATTGTTATTATTACATTTCTAAAATTCTCTAAATTAATTATCATATCTTACCCCAAAAATGTATTGACTGGGGCAGGTCTTCAGCAGCCTTGCCTCTAAAAAGGCCTATTCCTGTTCCTGTTATAACAAAGAAAGAACTGATCTGTTTCCTAAAATAGCCTACATACAATATTCACCCCTATCCAAAAATAAGATTTGTTTTAAATTAATGAAAGAAAGAAAATCAATATTGCCCCCCAAATGTTGCATGGAATGAAACATTATAAAAGAGAATAAATTAAGAAACAGAAACCTTTTAAATGATTGATAGGGGAGGTTGGTTGGTGTGTGGAAGGTATCTCATTTTGCCAGGTCCCCAAGCTACAGCCTAGTGTAGTCCTTGGAAAGCTTCCATTTTTACAAGCTCATTAGCTCTAAAGGAGAAATTGGCCATTTGTTTTATGTTTCTCTAATTAACCTTGCCAGAAATCAGGGACTGGAGATTGTGTCTCCTATTTGGATATCGCAGAGTAGTCACTCAAAGTTTGTTTTAGGGACTCTGTCTGTGAGCCCAGATAATCAGCCTGGCTTTGCCTCTTTGGAATGGGGGATGCTGATCGACCTATTGTAAGCAGCTGGCAAAAACCAGATATCTGTGTGCGTGTGTGTGTGTGTGTGTGTGTGTGTGTGTGTGTATGTACTCACATGTATATACACCTGTAGGTGGTAAACAACAAAAATATGACCCAAAAGGACCTCTCATGGGTCTGTGTCTCTCTATCTAAAATATAATTTCACCCAGAACAGGGACTTCATATTATGCAATGGAAAGGGCAAACTTTGGTTCCTATTGTTTTCTACTTTT